>NC_080540.1:3104113-3297574 GCF_028640845.1 Ahaetulla prasina | reverse complement strand
AAGGTTATGACTTGCTATATGGTTTCTCATGAGCATGGATCCATTTATGAGAAGTAAGATTACCTCTTTGAGCAAAGGTCTTTCAACACTCCATGCATTTAAATGGCTTTTCCTGTGTGGATCCTCTTATGGGAAATAAGATTACCTCTTTGAGCAAAGGTCTTTCCACTCCATGCATTTATATGGCTTCTCCCTGTGGATCCTCTTATGGGAAGTAAGATTACCTCTTTCAGCAAAGGTCTTTCCACATTCCAGGCATTTAAATGGCTTTTCCTGTGTGGATCACCTTGTGGGAAATAAGATGACCTCTTTGAGTAAAGCTCTTTCCACACTCCATGCATTTAAATGGCTTTTCCCCTGTATGGATCCTTTTATGGGAAGTAAGATGACCTCTTTGAGCAAAGGTCTTTCCACATTCCATGCATTTATATGGCTTCTCCCCTGTGTGGATCCTCTTATGGGAAATAAGATTACATCTTTGAGCAAAGGTCTTTCCACACTCCATGCATTTATATGGCTTTTCCTGTGTGGATCACCTTGTGGGAAATAAGATGACCTCTTTGAGCAAAGGTCTTTCCACATTCCAGGCATTTAAATGGCTTTTCCTGTGTGGATCACCTTGTGGGAAATAAGATTACCTCTTTGAGCAAAGGTCTTTCCACATTCCAGGCATTTAAATGGCTTTTCCTGTGTGGATCACCTTGTGAGAAGTAAGATTACCTTTCTGAGCAAAGCTCTTTCTACATTCCATGCATTTATATAGCTTTTCCCGTGTGTGGATCACCTTATGGGAAATAAGATGACCTCTTTGAGCAAAGGTCTTTCAACACTCCATGCATTTAAATGGCTTTTCCTGTGTGGATCACCTTGTGGGAAATAAGATTACCTTTCTGAGCAAAGCTCTTTCTACATTCCATGCATTTATATGGCTTCTCCCTGTGGATCCTCTTATGGGAAATAAGATTACCTCTTTGAGCAAAGGTCTTTCCACATTCCAGGCATTTAAATGGCTTTTCCTGTGTGGATCCTCTTATGGGAAATAAGATTACCTTTCTGAGCAAAGCTCTTTCTACATTCCATGCATTTAAATGGCTTTTCCTGTGTGGATCACCTTGTGGGAAATAAGATGACCTCTTTGAGCAAAGGTCTTTCCACTCCATGCATTCATAGGGCTTCTCCCGTGTGTGGATCCTCTCATGGGAAATAAGATGACTTCTTTGAGCAAAGGTCTTTCCACACTCCAGGCATTTAAATGGCTTTTCCCCTGTATGGATCCTCTTATGGGAAGTAAGATGAGCACTTTGAGCAAAGGTCTTTCCACACTTCATGCATTTAAATGGCTTTTCCCCTGTGTGGATCCTTTTATGGGAAATAAGATGACCTCTTTGAGTAAAGGTCTTTCCACACTCCATGCATTCATAGGGCTTTTCCCCTGTGTGGATCCTCTTATGGGAAGTAAGATTACTTCTTTGAGCAAAGGTCTTTCCACACTCCACGCATTTAAATGGCTTTTCCCCTGTATGGATCCTCTTATGGGAAATAAGATTACCTCTTTGAGCAAAGGTCTTTCCACACTCCACGCATTTAAATGGCTTTTCCACTGTGTGGATCCTCTCATGGGAACTAAGATGACTTCTTTGAGGAAAGGTCTTTCCACACTCCAGGCATTTAAATGGCTTTTCCCCTGTGGGGATCCTCTTATGGGAAATAAGATTAACTCTTTGAGCAAAGGTCTTTCCACACTCCATGCATTTAAATGGCTTTTCCCCTGTATGGATCCTCTTATGGGAAGTAAGATGACCTCTTTGAGCAAAGGTCTTTCCACATTCCAGGCATTTAAATGGCTTTTCTCCTGTATGGATCCTTTTATGGGAAGTAAGATGACTTCTTTGAGCAAAGGTCTTTTCACACTCCAGGCATTTAAATGGCTTTTCCCCTGTGTGGATCATCTTATGACGAATAAGATGACCTCTTTGAGCAAAGGTCTTTCCACACTCCATGCATTTAAATGGCTTTTCCCCTGTGTGGATCCTCTTATGGGAAATAAGATTACCTCTTTGAGCAAAGGTCTTTCCACATTCCATGCATTTATATGGCTTCTCCCCTGTGTGGATCCTCTTATGGAAAATAAGTTGACCCCCTCCTCTTTGTGGCAGCCTCTCAAGTACTGGAATATTGCTATCATGGTCACTCCCAATCCTTCTTTTCTTTGACTAGCCAAACCAAAATCCTGCAATCGTTCTTCATATGTTTTAGTCTCCAGGCCTTGAATCAGCCTACTGCTCTTCTCTGCACTTTTTCCAAAGTCTCAACATCTACTTTGTAATTTTAAATTTCATTTTGTTGGATTCAACCTTGTTTCATTTAGATCAGAAAGCCACAATATGCATATACAGTTGGTTGAATACAGTACTACAAGCTAATTGGCCCCAGCCAGGAGTTTGATTCGGATACTGATGGTTGATTCAGCCTTTCATCCTTCTGAGGTTGGTAAAACGAGGACCCAGATTTCCTGGGGACCATATGCTGCTCAGAGACTGTTGCAAAGCATTGTGGAGTGATATATAAGTGGAATTACTATTGCTATATGGTTTCTCATGAGCGTGGATCCATTTATGAGAAGTAAGATTACCTTTCTGAGCAAAGCTCTTTCTACATTCCATGCATTTATATGGCTTCTCCCCTGTGTGGATCACCTTGTGGGAAATAAGATGACCTCTTTGAGCAAAGGTCTTTCAACACTCCATGCATTTATACGGCTTCTCCCTGTGGATCCTTTTGTGGATAGTAAGTACATTACTATAAGCAAAGGTCTTTCCGCACTCCATGCATTTAAATGGCTTTTCCCTGTGTGGATCCTTTTGTGGATACTGATGGTTGATTCAGCCTTTCATCCTTCTGAGGTTGGTAAAACGAGGACCCAGATTTCCTGGGGACCATATGCTGCTCAGAGACTGTTGCAAAGCATTGTGGAGTGATATATAAGTGGAATTACTATTGCTATATGGTTTCTCATGAGCATGGATCCATTTATGAGAAGTAAGATTACCTTTCTGAGCAAAGCTCTTTCTACATTCCATGCATTTATATGGCTTCTCCCCTGTGTGGATCACCTTGTGGGAAATAAGATGACCTCTTTGAGCAAAGGTCTTTCAACACTCCATGCATTTATAGGCGTTTTCTCGTGTAGAGCTTGTGGTTACTCAGTCCACTGCTATGCGAAAATGTTTTCCCACATTCCATGCATTTATTACGGCTTCTTGTTTGTGTGGATCACCTTATGGCGAATAAGATGACCTCTTTGAGCAAAGGTCTTTCCACATTCCAGGCATTTAAATGGCTTTTCTCCTGTATGGATCCTTTTATGGGAAGTAAGATGACTTCTTTGAGCAAAGGTCTTTTCACACTCCAGGCATTTAAATGGCTTTTCCCCTGTGTGGATCCTCTTATGGGAAATAAGATTACCTCTTTGAGCAAAGGTCTTTCCACACTCCATGCATTTATAGGACTTTTCTCTTGTGTGGAGCTTATTGTGGATACTGAGTCCACTGCTATGCATAAATGTTTTCCCATTCTCCATACGTTTATACGGCTTTTCCCCTGTGTGGATCCTCTTATGAGAAATAAGATTACTTCTTTGAGCAAAGGTCTTTCCACACTCCATGCAGTTATAGAACATTTCCCTTGTGTGGAGCTTATTGTGGTTATTGAGTCCAGTGCTATGTGAAAACGTTTTCCCACACTCCATGCATTTATACGGCTTCTCCCCTGTGTGGATCCTCTTATGGGAAGTAAGCTGATTACTTCGAGCAAAAGTCTTCCCACACTCCATGCATTTAAATGGCTTTTCCCCTGTGTGGATCCTTTTGTGGATAGTAAGTACATTACTATAAGCAAAGGTCTTTCCACACTTCATGCATTTATAGGACTTTTCTCTTGTGTGGAGTTTATTGTGCTGACTGAGTCCACTGCTACACGTAAACGTTTTCCCACACTCCATGCATTTATATGGCTTCTCCCCTGTGTGGATCCTCTTATGGGAAGTAAAATGATTTCTATGAGCAAAGATCTTTCCACACTCCAGGCATTTAAATGGCTTTTCCCCTGTGTGGATCATCTTATGGCGAATAAGATGACCTCTTCGAGCAAAGGTCTTTCCACACTCCATGCATTTATATGGCTTCTCCCCTGTGTGGATCCTCTTATGGGAAGTAAAATGATTTCTATGAGCAAAGGTCTTTCCACACTCCAGGCATTTAAATGGCTTTTCCCCTGTGTGGATCATCTTATGGAAATAAGATTACCCCTTCGAGCAAAGATCTTTCCACACTCCATGCATTTATACAGCTTCTTCCCTGTGTGGATCACCTTATGGCGAATAAGATGACCTCTTTGAACAAAGGTCTTTCCACACTCCAGGCATTTAAATGGCTTTTCCCCTGTGTGGATCATCTTATGACAAATAAGATGACCTCTTTGAGCAAAGGTCTTTCCACACTCCAGGCATTTAAATGGCTTTTCTCCTGTATGGATCCTCTTATGGGAAATAAGATTACCTCTTTGAGCAAAGGTCTTTCCACACTCCATGCATTTATAGGACTTTTCTCTTGTGTGGAGCTTATTGTGGATACTGAGTCCACCGCTATGCCTAAATGTTTTCCCACATTCCATGCATTTATACGGCTTCTCTCCTGTGTGGATCCTCTTATGGGAAGTAAGATGACTTCTTTGAGCAAAGGTCTTTCCACATTCAATGCATTTATATGGCTTCTCCCCTGTGTGGATCCTCTTATGGGAAATAAGATTACCACTTTGAGCAAAGATCTTTCCACACTCCATGCATTTATACAGTTTCTCTCCTGATTGGATCCTTTTAGGGGAAATAAGATTACTACGTCTTCTGAACCTGTTACCAGACTCTCTGCATTTGTATAGCTTCTCCTCAGTGTGAATCCTTTCATGGGAAGTAAGTTGCCTGCTTGTTCTAAAACATGTTCCACATTCCAAACATTGGTAAGGCTTCTCTTTTGCGTCAATCACTTTTTGAGATGTAAGGAACTTATTTCCAAGAGAAGGAATGAATGTCCCATTGTAACTTTGTCCGTTGTGTCTTCTTATAGCATCTTCTCCTTTGTTTTTGCTTAAATAGTGTTCTTTTACTTGTAATTTAGTTTTGATTGGCTTCAAACTTTTCCCAATATATTTTTTCCTTCTTTTTTCCTGTTGGGCAAGTAAGTTTTGCATCGGAGCACCGGTGGAAGATGAGCTTTCCTGATTCCAATCATTTGACTGGTTTCTATCATGGGTTTCTAATTCCGTTCGAATTCCAAACTTCTCTGTTCCATCTTTATCATTGATCACTTGGAAAAGTTCACAGCAATCTTGATTCTCCTGACCATTATTACCTTCAAAGGAAAAAAGAAATGAAAATGATAACAAGGTTAGAGGAAAAGATCAAACCGTAGTAAGTCAAGTGAATTTCTTCTGAATTTTTCCAAAGTTCTGTTATATTTTATGTTTGCATGCTTACAATGGTGTGATATAGACAGAATGATTTTTATATTCATGAGTTCTGAAAGCTTTGAAAATATCTAAAAAACATCTCTTTCTTTACAATTATCTAAATATCTGCAAATCTCACTCAAAGTCTGTTTTGAGTCATGGAATAATCAGGGGAAAAATCCAAGGAGGAATAAAGAGAAAAGTTAAGATTTATTGAGGTGGGTTAATTTCAGCAAAGACCTGTGAGAACTGAAACAATTTTGAAACAAGCTCTTTCTTCCCCGATTACCTTGGAGTAGCTGCTCCATGGCGTCTGTCTGGCAGGCAGGACTCCCGCTCGGCTCGTTCCTTGATCCCAGCGATGAGACTTTGGAGCAAACTTCCTTGCTTGAAGCTTCCCATTGGCTTGTAAATGTCTTTGCACTGAGATTGGAAAGGTTGGGAGGCTTCAAGAATGACTATTTTGCTTCCACAAAGTACTCACCGGTCGGCATTTTGGCCGGATCTGGTACAGGTTTCCGTTTGTAGAGAACAGAGGCCTAAAGTACTTTAGTGTGAGATCACACAAGACGAGAAGTGCAAGATCTCACACTAATGATCTTGCGGGATCTCACACTGCAGTACTTTAGTCCTGTGTTCCCTACAAACTGAGGACTGCACCAGATCCAGGGCAAAAGTCTTTGAAAACAAAGAGGCCTTTCCTTTGCTTCCAAAGCATTTTGCCCTGGAGCTCGTGCAGGCCTTTCTTAGCAGAGAACAGAGGCCTAAAACAGTGTAGTGCGAGTTCATGTGAGATCACTAGTGCCAGATTTCCCACTATTGATCTTGTGTATCTCTCACTACTTTAGGCCTCTGTATGCACCCAAGCAGGCAAAGGAACGGACAGCTCGCTACATCCTCGTAAAGTAAGTCCCAGCAGGGTGGGTGGGGGTACAGGTAGGGTGATTTTTGTTGCAACGCCTCTGCTGTCATTTGTAAGTATGAACGACGGCCGCGGTGCTGTAACATTTGTAATTTCAGGACTGAGTCTTAAGTACTTGGGAGACAGTTAGGTCGTAACTTGGAATGGTTGCTTAGTGAACTGTCGTAACTGAGGGATCACCTGTCCCCTAGGATGTCTGAGGCACACTTCAAGAGGCCTTTTTTCCTGAATTGGATTGGGAGAATCCTCCTCCATGGCCTGAGCGTGAAAGTTCTGTTCTCACACAATTTGGGGTGGTTTCAGAGGACAAATAACATATGATCTCCAGAGGACACATAAAAGCACACCCCATTCTTCTCATCCTCCACAGGTAAGTTCAAATAGAAATGGAAAAATACAGATAAGGAATGGCCGAAAAGCATCTAAGCAAAAAGCCTCTTAACTTCCTTGGGGTACCAGAAGGCCAGATCCTTTCCTTTTCCCTTCCAAAAGATGATATCTGATTAGTGATTTTTTAAAATAAAAACTAACTATAATCTGTCTTCTTGAACTCTCTGATTGGGGACTAGAGAACTCTTACCCAGAGAGACCACGTTCCTATGGTTTTCCAGCATGACTTCCGAATGCAGCGCTTTTTGGTCAGGATCCAGCTGAGACCATTCCTCCTCAGAGAAAGACACAGCCACCTCCTCGAAGGACACAAGACTCTCCTGAACACAGAAAAAAGAAGAGAACAGGAGGATTCACAAGGTCTCTTCATCTTCATCAATGATTTAGAAAAGGGAATGGAAGGGGAACTCGTCAAATTTGCAGACAAGACCAGACTGACAGAAATACCAACACTCCAGAAGATAGGTTTGAGATATAGAAGGATTGACAGATTGGCACCTTCTAACAAAATGAAATTCAATGGTGAGAAATGTAATGTGCTACATATAGAAAAGAAAAACCAAATCCACTGGCATAGAATAGGTGATACCTGGCTCAAAAGCAGTAAGTGGAAAACGGATCTTGAAGAGGAAGCTATGTTGACTGACAGCAACTTCAACCTGTTATTCCGCTGTCCATGTTGTGGAAGAACACAAAAATAATCCAGTCCAAACAAGGGGAAAAATAGAAGCAGAGAGCACTCTGCACACCCACATCACTTCCTGAAGGCGAGAATACAAATCTAATAACTTTTCCCTTTCTTACTTGATTTAGAGGTTCAACCGTTGTTTGAGCGTCGTCATAAAAACCAGAAAATTTCATCCTTTGTTTCTCTGTAAGAAATAAATATTTTCAAAATAACTGATTAAAAAATATTTATTTTAGACAATTTATATGCCGCCTATGTGCAAATGGCAACTCAAGGAAGCTTACAAAATATAAAACCCATATTAAAGCAATAAAAGGAAAATGATATAATACATTAAAATAATAAAATCACCCCCACCCCTGACAACAGCCAATCACAGGAGCCATTTAATGGGCTCCATCCCACTCTGGGTTCCCCAGACCCACTGGCAGAACCAGTTCTTCAACGCCAGTCGGAAGAGTGGTACTGTGCGGGTCCATTCTAATCTCTGGGGGGATGATGTTTCAGGGAGAGAAAGCCACCACAGAGAAGGCCCTTCTTCTGAGTTTCACCAGAAGTAGCTCCCATGGGGATGGGACCCACAAGACCAGAGATGGCAATTCTCGGTCTTGCCAGGGTTTAGTTTCAACCCGTTGCTCCCCATCCAGCCCCTAACAGCCTCCAGGCACTGCGACAGGGAGGACTCGGCATCGCTTAACCCACCACGGCCTGAGACATACAGTTGAGTATCGTCAGTATATTGGTGATATCTCAATCTGTACTGGCAGATGATCTCACCCAGCGGCTTCATATAAATCTTGAACAGGAGCGGTGAGAGTAGCGAGCCCTGTGGAACCCCGCAAAGTAGTGGACGAGGGCTGGATCAACGATGACTGAGAGCAGCCACAGATAAAGCAAGTGGGCCAGAATAGCACAAGGCCTCCCACTCCCATCCCCGAAAGCCGCCCCAGGAGAATACCATGGTCGATGATATCGAAAGCCACTGAGAGGTCAAGTAGACCAAAGGTGGATGCGCTACTCGCCAGAGAGCATACAAAACCGCAACCAATGCGAATTCTGTCCCAAATTCAGGCCTGAATCTTGACTGGTAGGAGTCCTTCCTGTCAATGACTTCTTCAGCCACAACAATATACAAGCACACATTAGATACAAAGTTATGGTAAACTGCGCTAAACTTGATTGCAAAAAATATGACTTCAGTAACAGAGTCACTAATGCCTGGAATGCACTACCGGACTCTGTGGTTTCTTCCTCTAATCCCCAAAACTTTAACCTGTCGACCTCACCCAATTCCTAAGAGGTCTCTAAGGCGAGTGCATAAGTGCACCAGCGTGCCTATCGTCCCTATCTTAATGTTCCCTTTTATATGTATCCATTTCATGTATTCATCATTATGTTTATTCTTATATCTGTTACCTATTGCATGCTTGATGAAACAAACAAACAAACAACCTCTGGAGCTGCTGCACAACCCCATTCTAAACAACCTTCCCCAAAAAGGGAAGATTGGAGACAGGTTGGAAATTATCCAAGAGGGTGGAATCCAGCGATGGCTTGTTAAGAAGAGGGCGTACCAGAGCCTTCTTAAAGTGCTGGTGAACTGCCTCCTCCTGTAGGGAAGCATTAATGACCGCCAGCCTCCACCCACCTGTCACCTCCCGGGAAGCTTTCACAAGCCAGGAGGACATGGGTCTAAAATACAGGCGCTTGCATGCATACTCCCTAGGATCCTGTCTACTTCCTCAGGAGCAACAAGGTCAAACCGTTCCCAGATAAAAGAGCAAGAACCTTCCTCAAGGACTTCCACCGGACCAGGAACTACGCTGGCATCCAACTGGCAATGAAGTCAAGCAATTTTGTCTTACAGAAAATCCAAAAATTCCTCAGTATGCCCCTTCTGGTGGATCTCAATCTTCCCTTTTCCCAGGAGGAGGAGGCTCACCTAAAAAACTGATGGGTAATCAGAGGATCTTCAATTACCTCCTGAGGTGTCCTGATTTTGTTCTTCCCACGGGATCCTCCTGAAAAATTGCTCCTGAGGAGAGTTTGATGGGTTCCTCTTTCCCTCAGGATCTCTGATCTCCATAGAGCAGCACTTCCAACAGGAGGAAGGAAGAAAGAAGCAGAATTAATATAAATTACACGACGTAAAGTGGATTCCTATATTTGGAACACAACATGAAAGACCCCAATATCCATCAGTGTGGTTGAGTGAGAAAGCAATGGAACAATGTCCTACAAGAATAGGTGGGACATCCCCTGGGAAGATTCCAGGGGTTTGAAGGGTAGAGCTCCCTACGAAAGCCCAAAGAGCTCTGGATCCAAGGCTTTTCTGCTTTCAGCAGAATTAATCACTGCGTCCATCTCTGGGACCAATATTGGAATATAAATTGATTGATTTATATTGGTTAACAAAGCACCCCCTGATTTCAGATCTAATTCAGGAGGGGACCACGGACGTTATAGGCATTACGGAGACCTGGTTGGGCAGGGAAGGGGGGTTCCCCCTAGTAGAGATGTGCCCACCAGGTTTCTGAGCATTCCATCAGCCGAGGGCCCAAGGTAGGGGTGGGGGGGTGGCAGTTATTATTAGGGAAAGTCTGGAACCGAGGGAGACCACTATGCCTCAGATAGCTGGTTGTGAATCCCTCTATGTGAAGTGGGGTCGTAGGACTCAGGTGGGCTTGTTGATCACGTACCTGGCTCCTTGCTGCGTGACAACAGCCCTGCCCAAGCTGTTGGAGTTGCTGGCTGGGTTGGCAGTTGAAACCCCTAGACTGTTGGTCATGGGGGATTTCAATTTGCCATCAACTGGCGCGGCATCCTAGACGGCCCGGGAGTTCATGGCTTCCATGACGGCCATGGACCTGACTCAATTAGTTGACGGCCCTACCCACATTGGGGGAGGCACCCTAGATCTGATTTTTATCTCTGGCCAGTGGTTGAATGATCTGATTTTAAATGATTTAGTTGTCGAGCCCTTGTCATGGTCAGATCATTTTCTCCTTCGTCTGGACTTTCGGACCGCTACTCACCACCGCAGGGAGACGGAACCAATCCGTTGGTTCCGTCCCAGGCGCCTGATGGACCCAGAGAGGTTCCTGACGGAGCTTGGGCCGTTTCCCGAGAATCTGGCCTGCGGCACGACTGAAGAACTAGTTGCGGCCTGGGAACAGGCCGCGGCTGGAGCTTTGGACCGTGTCATGCCTTTGCGGCCTCTGACCCGGCGCAGGTCTCAACCAGCTCCTTGGTTCTCCGAGGAGCTGAGGGAGATGAAACGCCGGAGAAGACGCCTAGAGAGTGCCTGGAGATCCAGCCGTTCTGAGGCTGACCGGACACTAATTAGGTCCTATAGTAGGACCTACCTAGTGGCATTGAGGGATGCGAAACGTTCTTACGTTTCCTCCCTCATTGCATCGGCAGATAACCGCCCGGCCGCCCTGTTTCGGGAGACCCTCTCTCTCCTTCAACAGGAGGGGCGGGAGGACCCATTAGAGTTTAACGGTTATCTATACGATAAAATCGTTCAGCTTTGGGATGGATTGGATCAAAATTGGGTAGATCCAGGCGAGAGGTTCGAGACCCGTCTCGTTGAGACTGTTTGGGATAGTTTTGACGCTGTGACTTCCGAGGACATGGACAGGTTGCTGGGGAGGTTGAATGCCACCACATGTTTACTGGACCCGTGCCCCTCCTGGTTGGTGCTGGCCACGCAGGAGGTGACAAGAGGCTGGCTCCGGGGGATTACAAATGCTTCTTTGCCGGAGGGGGTCTTTCCCGCTGCCTTGAAAGAGGCGGTGGTGAGACCCCTCCTCAAGAAGCCTTCCCTGGACCCAGCTGTTTTTGGAAATTACCGTCCAGTCTCCAACCTTCGCTTTATGGCGAAGGTTGTAGAGAGTGCAGTGGCACGTCAATTACCTCAGTACCTGGATGAAACTGTCTATCTAGACCCGTTCCAGTCCGGCTTTCGGCCCGGATACAGTACGGAGACGGCTTTGGTCGCGTTGGTTGATGATCTCTGGAGGGCCAGGGACAAGGGTTACTCCTCTGCCCAGGTCCTATTAGACATCTCAGCGGCTTTCGATACCATCGACCATGGTATCCTGCTGCGCCGGCTGGAGGGTTTGGGAGTGGGAGGCACCGTTTATCGGTGGTTCTCCTCCTACCTCTCTGACCGGACGCAGACGGTGTTGACAGGGGGACAGAGATCGACCCTGAGGCGCCTCATGTGTGGGGTGCCGCAGGGGTCGATTCTCTCGCCTCTCCTGTTCAACATCTATATGAAGCCGCTGGGCGAGATCATCAGTGGTTTTGGGTGAGGTACCAACTGTACGCTGATGATACGCAACTGTACTTTCCCACCCCAGGCCACCCCAACGAAGCTATCGAAGTACTGTCCCGGTGTCTAGAAGCCGTACGGGTCTGGATGGGGAGGAACAGGCTCAAGCTTAATCCCTCCAAGACGGAGTGGCTGTGGATGCCGGCACCCCGGTACAGTCAGCTGCAGCTGCGGCTGACTGTTGGGGGCGAGTCATTGGCCCCGATGGAAAGGGTGCGCAACTTGGGCGTTCTCCTGGATGGGCGGTTGTCCTTTGAAGACCATTTGATGACCGTCTCCAGGAGAGCTTTTTATCAGGTTCGCCTGATTCGCCAGTTGCGCCCCTTCCTGGACCGGGATGCCCTATGCACGGTCACTCATGCTCTCGTTACCTCTCGCTTGGACTACTACAATGCTCTCTACATGGGGCTCCCATTGAAGAGCACCTGGAGATTCCAGTTAGTCCACAATGCAGCTGCGCGGGTGATAGAGGGAGCAGTTCGGAGTTCGCATGTAACACCCATCCTGCGCAGACTGCACTTGCAGCCTGATGTCTTCTGGGTGCGCTTCAAGGTATTGATGACCACCTTCAAAGCACTCCATGGCTTAGGACTGGGATATTTACGGGACCGTCTACTGCCATCTTCTATCTCCCAGCGACCGGTGCGTTCTCACAGAGAGGGACTCCTTAGGGTGCCGTCAGCCAAGCAACGTCGACTGGTGGCCCCCAGGGGAAGGGCCTTCTCTGTGGGGGCTCCTACCCTGTGGAACGAACTTTCCCCGGGACTTTAACAACTACCAGACCTTCGGACCTTTCGCCGCAAACTTAAAACTTATTTATTTCGTCTTGCTGGACTGGCTTGAATTTTTTAAAATTTTTAATTGATTTTATGGGTTAAAATTTTTATTAATTTTACAGGGTTGATATTGTATTTTAAATGGGGCCAATTGAATAAGTTTTTTAATGTTTGTTTTTAGCATTGTATGTGTTGTTTTTTGTATTTTATTGTGGCTGTAAATTGCCCTGAGTCCTTCGGGAGAAGGGCGGTATACAAATTAAATTATTATTATTATTATTATTATTATTATTATTATTATTATTATTATTATTATTATTATTATTATTATTATTATTATTATTATTATTATTATAATACACCGGACAGAGCAGAAGCAGGAGAACCGCAATTGCAAGTAACAATTATAACTTCCCAGACATTTTGTTTCATCTTGAAAATAAGAATGGAAATGGCGCCATTAACTTAACAAGCTGAAAGCGAAAGTGAGAAAATTGTTACTGTTTCGCGTATAGTGCTGCCAGAGACTGCTGGAAGTTTAAATAAATAGACATAAAAGGAAAAAGGGAAATGATTTTATGATTGTGCTTGCAGAGGATTTTGAAAAGAATTCTTAATCTTAACTACAGTAAAATAAAAGTTTAAAAGAAGATGGCAGCAACTGCTACCAGGAGTGCTGGAGTATCCTCAGATCATACAGCTGATACGAAAGCATTAAACTTAGAAGCATTACAGGATAATTTGAAAGATTTTGTGAAAGATTCCCTGAAGGATGCTATAAGCTTGCAAACTTCTCTTATTGAAGAGAAATTTAAAGAAATGGCAGAAGAGATGTCAGAAATTAAAAATAGGATGCCAGAAATCCAAGAAGGAAATAAGGAAATCAGGGAAGGACTTGTGATTGCAGTCCAAAGCTTGGCATCAAATTGGATTCTGCTGGAGGGAAGTGTAGAGGAAATTAAGCAATCTAATTTAAAGCTGAAAAATAACATAACATAACATAACAACAGAGTTGGAAGGGACCTTGGAGGCCTTCTAGTCCAACCCTCTGCCTAGGCAGGAAACCCTACACCATCTCAGTCAGATGGTTATCCAACATTTTCTTAAAAATTTCCAGTGTTGGAGCATTCACAACTTCTGAAGGCAAGTCGTTCCACTTATTAATTGTTCTAACTGTCAGGAAATTTCTCCTTAGTTCTAAGTTGCTTCTTACCTTGATCAGTTTCCACCCATTGCTTCTTGTTCTACCCTCAGGTTCTTTGGAGAACAGCCCGACTCCCTCTTCTTTGTGGTAACCCCTGAGATATTGGAACACAGCTATCATGTCTCCCCTAGTCCTTCTTTTTATTAAACTAGACATACCCAGTTCCTGCAACCGTTCTTTCTATGTTTTAGCTTCCAGTCCCCTAATAATCTTTGTTGCTCTTCTCTGCACTCTTTCTAGATAAATAAAATGGAGGAAGTTCAGGTTAAAGTGGACAAAGCAGATGATGAAATTGTTTTGGTACAATATCGGGCGATGGAATTTGCTTGAAGAATCAGAGGGCTGAAGGAAAATAGACAAGAGAACCTGAGAGAAATATTTTCTGAAGCTTTTGCAGAGATATTAGGGCAGCAACCAGTAGATTCGGCATTTCAAATTGACAAAATTTATCGTGTGAATTCTTGGATTGCTAGACAAAAACAGTTACCAAGAGATGTGGTCGTTTATTTTACAACTAGAAGAGTGAGAAATGAAATTTTACAAGCATCTTATAAGGGGGGGAAAATTCAAGTAGCTGGTCAAGAAATTTTAATACTGAAAGAAATTCCTCCTAAAATGTTGAGAAGCAGAAAGGACTATGCATTTTTGGTAAATGAACTTAAAAATGACAGATAGAGTTCAGATGGGATATTCCAGCTGGGATAATAGTGTTTCAAGCAGGAAAAGCACATCGCCTTAATACAGTTTTGAAAGCAAGAGATTATGATGTTAATGTATTAAAAGCTGGAAGTCCACTGTCACCAGAAGGCGGAAGGGACGTGGATGAAGTAAGAAAGAAGGAAAAAGAGGTGAAGCAGGCACAGGACCAATTTGGAGTTATAGTAATGCAGGAAGATTTGTTACAAGTGTTGGATACATCCAAAGTGGGATTAGAAGGTGCAAAAGAACAAAGGGTGACAAGAGCAGCTACTAAATAGAATAGAATAGAATAGAATAGAATAGAATAGAATAGAATAGAATAGAATAGAATTTTTATTGGCCAAGTGTGATTGGACACACAAGGAATTTGTCTTGGTGCATATGCTCTCAGTGTACATAAAAAAAAAAAGATACGTTCATCAAGGTACAACATTTACAACACAATTGATAGTCAATATGTCAATATAAATCATAAGGATTGACAGCAACAAGTTATAGTCATACAGTCATAAATGGAAAGAGATTGGTGATGGGAACTATGAGAAGATTAATAGTAGTGCAGATTTAGTAAATAGTTTGACAGTGTTGATGGAATTATTTGTTTAGCAGAGTGATGGCCTTCGGGAAAAAACTGTTCTTGTGTCTAGTTGTCCTGGTGTTTTGAGGGTAGGAGTTGAAACAGTTTATGTCCAGGATGCGAGGGATCTGCAAATATTTTCACGGCCCTCTTCTTGATTTGTGCAGTATACAGGTCCTCAATGGAAGGCAGGTTGGTAGCAATTATTTTTTCTGCAGTTCTATATTATCCTCTGAAGTCTGTGTTTTCTTGTTGGGTTGCAGAACCGAACCAGACAGTTATAGAGGTGCAAATGACAGACTCAATAATTCCTCTGTAGAACTGAATCAGCAGCTCCTTGGGCAGTTTGAGCTTACTGAGAGAAGAACATTCTTTGCTGTCCTTTTTTAATGATGTTTTTGATGTTAGCTGTCCATTTTAGATCTTGCGATATGATAGAACCTAGAAATTTGAAGGTTTCTACTGTTGATACTGTGTTGTCTAGTATTGTGAGAGGTGGAAGTATGGAAGGGTTTCTCCTAAAGTCTACCACCATTTCTACGGTTTTGAGTGTGTTCAGTTCCAGATTGTTTTGGTTGCACCACAAGGCTAGTCGTTCGACCTCTTGTTCCATAAACATATGGAACAAGAAGCAAAGGCCCAACAAACTCAAAGAACTTGTGGGGATTTTTAGATAGGGAACTTTTAAGGGGGGGGAGGGTAAGGGTGGGTGCTGGGGGTAGCCCGCCGAGGGTGGGGCCAGTCACTGCGCGTGTTTGCGGCGGGGTTTTAATAGGTCCGAAGGTTTTGGGGGAGGGTGATGTTCCTGACGATAAGTGTGGTTCCATCTGTGTGGTTAGTGGGAGAGGCAGATATGGCGGAGGGAGGGGGGGCGTATCGAGAGTTGGGAGCACGTGTTCGATGTCTGAAAGCGATCACGTGCTCCGGCCCCTCATTTCCTACCCGTTCCTCGGGCGGCCATGATCCTCAGAGCTTGGATCTTCGGTTGATGTTATGTAATGCCCGGTTCGTGGCTAATAAAGCTCCCCTGATTTGTGATCTTATTCAGGGGGAGTCCGCGGACCTTATGGGCATTACGGAGACCAGGTTGGGCCGAGAAGGGGGGTTCCCCCTAGTAGAGATGTGCCCACCAGGTTTCTGAGCATTCCATCAGCCGAGGGCCCAAGGTAGGGGTGGGGGGGTGGCGGTTATTATTAGGGAAAGTCTGGAACCGAGGGAGACCACTATGCCTCAGATAGCTGGTTGTGAATCCCTCTATGTGAAGTGGGGTCGTAGGACTCAGGTGGGCTTGTTGATCACGTACCTGGCTCCTTGCTGCGTGACAACAGCCCTGCCCGAGCTTTTGGAGTTGCTGGCTGGGTTGGCAGTTGAAACCCCTAGACTGTTGGTCATGGGGGATTTCAATTTGCCATCAACTGGCACGGCATCCTCGACGGCCCGGGAGTTCATGGCTTCCATGACGGCTATGGACCTGACTCAATTAGTTGACGGCCCTACCCACATCGGGGCAGGCACCCTAGATCTGATTTTTATCTCTGGCCAGTGGTTGAATGATCTGATTTTAAATGATTTAGTTGTCGAGCCCTTGTCATGGTCAGATCATTTTCTCCTTCTAGACTTCAACCGCCACCACCGCATGGAGACGGAACCAATCTGTTGGTTCTGTCCCAGGCGCCTGATGGACCCAGAGAGGTTCCTGACGGAGCTTGGGCCGTTTCCCGAGAATCTGGCCCGCGGCACGACTGAAGAACTAGTCGCTGCCTGGGAACAGGCCATGGCTGGAGCTTTGGACCGTGTCATGCTTTGCGGCCTCTGACCCGGCGCAGGTCTCAACCAGCTCCTTGGTTCTCCGAGGAGCTGAGGGAGATGAAACGCTGGAGAAGACGCCTAGAGAGTGCCTGGAGTTCCAGCCATTCTGAGGCTGACCAGACACTAATTAGGTCCTATAGTAGGATCTACCTAGTAGCATTGAGGAGGAGGCGTTCCTCCCCACCCTCATTGCGTCGGCAGATAACCACCTGGCGCCCTGTTTCAGGTGACCCGCTCCTCCTTCATCAGGAGGTGCGGGATGACCCTGCAGGGACGTGCCGAGAGTTTAGTGGTTATCTGTACGATAAAATCGCTCAGCTCGGGATGGTCTGGACCAAATTGAGATGATCAAGCGGAGGAGGCACGTCTTGTTGAGACTGTTTGGGATAGTTTTGACCCTGTGACTCCTGAGGACATGGACAGGTTGCTGGGGAGGTTGAATGCCACCACATGTTTACTGGACCCGTGTTCCTCCTGGTTGGTGCTGGCCACGCAGGAGGTGACACGAGGCAGGCTCCAGGGGATTACAAATGCTTCTTTGCGGGAGGGGGTCTTTCCCGCTGCCTTGAAAGAGGCGGTGGTGAGACCCCTTCTCAAGAAGCCCTCTTTGGACCCAGCTATTTTGGGTAATTACCGTCCAGTCTCCAACCTTCGCTTCGTCGCAAAGGTTGTAGAGAGTGCTGTGGCGTGACAGCTACCCCGGTACCTGGATGAATCCGTCTATCTAGACCCGTTCCAGTCCGGCTTCCCACCCGGATACAGCACGGAGACAGCTTTGGTCGCATTGGTGGATGATCTCTGGAGGGCCAGGGACAGGGGTTATTCCTCTGCCCTGGTCCTATTAGACCTCTCAGCGGCTTTCGATACCATCGACCATGGTATCCTGCTATGCCAGCTGGAGGGTTTGGGAGTGGGAGGCACCGTTTATCGGTGGTTCTCCTCCTACCTTCTGACCGGACGCAGACGGTGTTGACAGGGGGGCAGAGATCGACCCCGAGGTGCCTCATGTGTGGGGTGCCGCAGGGGTCGATCCTCTCGCCCCTTCTGTTCAACATCTATATGAAGCCATTGGGTGAGATCATCAGTGGCTTCGGGGTGAGATACCAGCTGTACGCTGATGACACTCAGCTGTACTTTTCCACCCCGGGCCACCCCAATGAAGTTGTTGAAGTGCTGTCCCGGTGTTTGGAAGCCGTACGGGTCTGGATGGGGAGAAACAGGCTCAAGCTCAATCCCTCCAAGACAGAGTGGCTGTGGATGCCGGCATCCCGATTCAGTCAGCTGCAGCCGCGGCTGACTGTTGGAGGCGAGTTACTGGCCCCAAAGGATAGGGTGCGCAACATAGGTGTCCTCCTGGATGAACGGCTGTCGTTTGAAGATCATTTGACGGCCGTCGCCAGGAGGGCCTTCCACCAGGTTCGCCTGGTTCGGCAGTTGCGCCCCTTCCTTGATCGGGATGCCTTGTGCAGTCACTCACGCGCTCGTTACCTCTCGCTTGGATTATTGTAATGCTCTCTACATGGGGCTCCCCTTGAAGTGCACTCGGAGGCTTCAGTTAGTCCAGAATGCAGCTGCGCGGGTGATAGAGGGAGCTTCACGTAGCTCCCACGTAACACCGCTCCTGCGCAGTCTGCACTGGCTACCTGTGGCCTTTCGAGTGCGCTTTAAGGTTTTGGTTACGACCTTTAAAGCG
Organism: Ahaetulla prasina; assembly: GCF_028640845.1. NCBI lineage: Eukaryota > Metazoa > Chordata > Lepidosauria > Squamata > Colubridae > Ahaetulla > Ahaetulla prasina. The sequence continues at coordinate 3,278,975 of NC_080540.1, read as the reverse complement.
CTCCATGGCTTAGGGCCTGGGTACTTACGGGACCGCCTGCTATTACCGCATGCCTCCCACCGACCCGTACGCTCTCACAGAGAGGGACTTCTCAGGGTGCCGTCCGCCAACCAATGTTGGCTGGCGGCCCCCAGGGGAAGGTCCTTCTCTGTGGGGGCTCCCACACTTTGGAACGAGCTTCCCCCGGGCTTACGCCAAATACCTGACCTTCGGACCTTCCGCCGCGAACTGAAGACACATCTTTTATTTGCGCGGGGCTGGCTTAAATTTTAAATTTTATAAATTTTACAGATTTTAAATTTTTATTAATTTTAAATGGGGTTTTTAGTTTTTATAAATTTTTAAAGTTTTAGGCTAATTATAATAAGTTTTTTAACTTGCATTTTAAATTGTATATTGTATTGTTTGTTTTTTACTGTTGCCTGTACACCGCCCTGAGTCCTTCGGGAGAAGGGCGGTATAAAAATCAAATAAATAATAATAATAATAATAATAATAAGTAGTAATTGAAGATATTACCAAAATAAAAGCAGTGGGAGGAGCTAGGCCGAAAACTCAGATCCAGGGGAATTTGCAGCTGATGCTCCAAAAGCTTCTGACTGCCAAAAATGGCAATTAGACTTTTATCTTGGAATGTTAATGGCTTAAATTCACCACAGAAGAGAAGGAAGATATTTCATTATTTGAAACAATTTAAAAATGATATAGTTTGTTTACAGGAAACACATATTAGAACTTTAGATCAAAAGTATTTGATAAATTCAAGATTGGGTATACGTTTTGTTGCTTCGGCTCCAGAGAAAAAGAATGGTATAGTTATATATGTAAAGAAGGACTTAATAGTAAAGTTAATTGAGACGGACAATCAAGGAAGATAGATTGCAATTCAACTTTTAATGGAAGGGGAAAAGATACTTTTGGTTGGAGTTTATGCACCTAATCAACAACAAGATTTTTATTTTTTATTTTTACATAATAGAATAGTACAACTTTATCTCAACCAGTACAATCGGCTATATATTTGAAAGAGATAATTGATCAATATGGGAAGGTATCTGGATTTAAAGTGAATCAACAAAAAACAAAGATGATAACTAAAAATATGACTTTATATCAAAAAGAAGAACTTGAAAGAGTAACTGGATATGAAATAGTAAAAAAGGTTAAATATTTAGGCGTATATATTACAGCTTCGAATGTGAAATTAAATAGAGGCTCCAGTGACGTCACCCTCCTGCTGGGTGCTCAAACAGAGCACTCCGTGTTAGAAGATTGTAAAAGTCAGTGAAACAGAAAATAAATCACTGTTCACTGAGCTTAGCATAATCTCTGGGTGAAAGAGATTATCAGAATTGTGGAAGAGTGGCAGGTCTGACAGGGGGTTTGCTCTTAAGAGCGAATTTTCCTGGATTTATGACCCCACCGAATTCCACTCCTTCCAACTTCAGCACGCCCCTGTTTTTATCAGGGAAAGGAGAGGAATGTTGCTTCTGCTCTAGAGAACTTATTAAATTGATTGATATTCCAAGCAGACGGAATTTCACAAGCGTTCGAACTTTGATGTAGAATCAACACGGCAAGTACCGACTCCCTTTGAAATTTGAAACCTTTCTTTGTCTTTGATTAATTGACTTTTAAAATGGCGTCTAAAAGTGAAAGTAAAATTTTTAGTACGATGAAGCAGCGTTACTTGTGGATTGTTACAAACGGAGTTTTTTATACTGAAAGGAGGGAAGGAGAGTTATTAAGTTTGAATTCCTGATTCTTTTGAAGACAGAATGGCAGCTAAACCTTTAAAGCCTTCTGGAAGAAGGGATCTGAACCAAGTCTTGAGGAAATATTGAAAGAACAATTAAAACTTTCTGAAGATAGGCAAAAGAGATGATGGAGAATTTTAATGCAAAAATAAGAGAAGATATTCTTATGGCAGTTCAAGGACTGAGTAAAAAATTGAAGGATTGGAAGTGGAAATGCAACAGATCTCTCAGTCAAATAAGTATTTAGAAGATGAAATGAAAGGTGTTCAGAAAAAAGTGGATCAAAATGAAGATCAGGTTGTGATATTACAATATAAACTTATGGAAGGAGCTCTTAGAATTCGTGGTATGCGAAGAGCGTGGAGAAGACTTAAGAAAATTATATCAGAAGCATTGGCTGAATTTATTGAAGCGGACCCCAAGAGGTAGCTTACCAAATTGATAAAATATATAGAGTTAATTCTTGGATTGCAAGACAGAGAAAGCTTCCTCGGGACATTGTGGTTTATTTTGTGAAAAGGACTATGAGAAATCAAATTCTGCAAGTTTCATATCAGACAACTTTAAAAATTGGAGAACAGGAGTTGAAGGTGTTGAAAGAGATTCCTTCAAAGATGTTAAGAGACAGGAAGCAATTTGCTTTTTTTACACAAGAACTTAAAAAACATCAGATTCAATTCAGATGGGAGGTGCCAGTTGGACTGACACTATTCTATCAAGGAAGGAGATATAGAATTGACACGGTTTTAAAGGCAAAGGATTTTCTTTCTACAGTTTTGAAAGTCGAAATAGAAGTGATAGAAAAACTTCAAGAGACTCAAGAAGGCGTGGTGACCCAAGAGCCTTAGGAACCACAAGAGCAAAGGGTGACAAGAGGAGCCCTTAAGCGTAAAGAAGAGCAACAGTCTCAAAGTAAAAGTCAGGATCCCATTATGGAAGCTGTGGGAGGAGCTAGACGGAAGATACCGGAGGAGGAGCTTCCGTTGTCTGCTTCAAAGCTTCAGGAGGCCAGTAATGGCAAATAGAATCTTGTCATGGAATGTTAATGGCTTGAATTCAGCTCAGAAAAGAAGGAAAATATTTCACTACTTGAAACAATTTAAAAATGATGTGATTTGTTTGCAAGAGACACATATAAAATTATCAGACCAAAAATATTTAGTTAATTCAAAATTGGGTAACCATTTTGTTGCATCAGCTTTGGAAAAGAAGCATGGAATTGTTGTATATATCAGGAAGGATATACCAGCTAAGCTAATTGAGGCAGATATTCAAGGAAGATTTATTGCTATTGAACTGGTGATAGATGCAAAAAAGACTTTGTTGATAGGTATTTACGCACCTAATCAGCAACAAGAAAAGTTTTACAAAATGTTACATGAGAGGTTGACCCTCTGGGATTATAGTTCATTTATTTTATTAGGAGACTGGAATGGAGTAATTGATACAAGAAGGGATAAGAGAACTTCCTCCAAGAAGATACCTATACATGCAAAATTACCAAAATCTTTTTTTGAAATGATGGAAGACTTTGAGTTTAGAGATATATGGAGGTTACGGAATCCAGATGAGAGAGATTTTACTTTTTTTTCTGATAGGCATCAATCTTTTTCACGCATTGATTTTATTTTAATTTCTAATGACTTGCTTTCTAGGGTGAAGAAAACGAAGATATTTTCGAGGTGTTTAACTGACCATAGCCCAGTATGGATGGAATTATTACAAGGGAAAAAAGGTGGTAGAACATGGAGGTTGAATGAAAATCTGTTTAGATATGAGGATAATGTAACTTATTGTAAGAAACAGTTAAAAGAATTTTTTGATTTTAATATGTACAAAGGGACACCTATAGGAACTGTGTGGGAAGCGAGCAAAGCGTTTATTAGAGGATATTGATTTATTTGGACAACAGGCAAAGGAATAATAAACAAAAGCAGCGTAGATATTTGGAAGAAGAAATTCAAAGGAAGCAACAGTTATTAATTCAAAACCCACAAGATCATAAACTTAAAGAGGCTATAAAATATTACAGAGTCAATTTAATATGTTAATGGCAGACCAGGTGGCAACGAATATACAATATGCTAAACATAATACTTTTGTAATGCAAATAAACCTGGGAGATGGTTGGCATATAATTTAAGGAAGAAACAGAAAGCACGTGTCATACAAAAATAGAATATAAAGGTAAAGAGACATATCAACAGGATAAAATTAAAAGGCATTCTCAGAATTTTATACTGCACTATATGCAAAAGACAAAATATTGGATAGGGATATTTATGATTATTTGAAAGATTATAAGGTGAATATTCTAACATTAGAACAGAGGAGGAGCTGAACCGCCGATAGCTACTGGAGAAATAGTGGAGGCAATTAAACAATTAAAATGGGAAAACCCTGGTACAGATGGTCTTACAGCAACTTATTATAAAAACACAGGATGAAATATTAGGCCCACTTAAAGAATTATTTAATCAGATACAATTAGGAGTGGAATACCCCAGTCATGGAAAACATCTTTTATTTCACTGATACCGAAAGAGGAGCAAGACTGCTCTAAACCTGGTAACTATAGGCCGATTTCACTTTTAAATAATGATTATAAGATTTTTGTAAAAATAATAGCAAATAGATTAATGTTAGTTTTACAACAAAGAATTCATACTGATCAATCTGGTTTTATAAAAGGGAGGCAGATGAGGAATAATGTTAGACAGATTATTAATATATTGGAATATTTGGAAAGAAGAATACTTCAGCGGCACTTATTTTTTTGGATGCAGAGAAAGCCTTTGATCGATTGCATTGGGATTTTTTATTTAAATTAATAGAGAAAATGCAATTTGGAGACTGTTTTATTAGAATAATTAAAGCGATTTATGGAGAGCAAACAGCACAGATTATAGTAAATGGTAGTTTGACAGAAGTTATTAAGATTGCGAAGGAACAAGACAGGGATGTCCCTTATCACCATTATTGTTTGTTTTGACTCTGGAACCATTATTAGATAAAATACGAGAATTAATGAAAATAGAGGAATTAAGATTAGACAATATGAGTACAAAGTTAGAGCTTTTGCAGATGATGTAGTGGTTACGTTAATGAATCCTATAAATTCAAGTAGATTTTTGTTGGAAGTAATTGATAAATATGGAAAGGTATCAGGATTTAAAATAAATCAGAAAAAAACAAAAGTGATAATTAAAAATATGTCTATACAACAGAAACAAAAACTAGAGGAAATGACAGGATTTGAGGTAGTAAAAAAGGTTAAATATTTAGGGTACTATATTAGCTCATCGAACAAGAAACTTTATAAGAATAATTATGACTTGCTATGGCAAAAAGTTCAGAATGATATGAATGGCTGGAAGAAATTGCAGTTATCCCTATTGGGAAGGATTGCGGCTATTAAAATGAATGTGTTACCTAGATTTTGTTTCTGTTCCAGATGATACCTATAATTAAAAAGGATAAAAATTTGGAAGATTGGCAGAGTGGGATTAATAAATTTATATGGCAGGGTAAAAAGGCGAGGTTAAAATGAAAATAATACAGGATTCACGGGAAAGAGGTGGTTTAAGAATGCCTAATTTTAAACTATATTATGAAGCAGTAACCCTCTCAGTAATAAGTGACTGGTTTAACTTAACAGAGGAAAGAATTTTGAATATAGAAGGTTATGACTTGTTATATGGATGGCATGTACTTATTTTATGGAAAAAAGTGGATAGGGCTTTTAAGAATCATGTGTTGAGAAGTGCTCTTTATGGTCTGGAATAAATATTCCTATAAATTAGATTATAAGATTCCTATATGGGCGAGCCCTAGACATGCAATAGAGAATATAAATATAGAACAGAAACAGGAAATGATTACATATAAAGAACTTTTGTATGCTGAAGGAGGTAGATTGCAATTAAAATCATTACAGGTATTAAATGAAGAAGGGAGGAATTATACTTGGTTTCAATATGGGCAAATAAGTGCTAGATGGAAAGAAGATCAAAAAATTGGTATAATGCAAAGGGAGGAAAATTTAATAAAGCAAATTAGAAATCAGACCCAGGAGCATATAAAGAGATTGTATAATGTGTTGCTTGAAATAGATTCGGATTTGGTAAAGGATTGTATGATAAAATGGGCACAGAATATTCAGGAACCAATAATGTTGGAAACATGGGAGAAAATTTGGGTTAGAAATGTTAAGTTTACACAAGCACAGAATTTAAGGGAAAATTTTTATAAGATGTTTTATAGATGGCATTTAGATCCCAAAAAATTATCATGTATGTATCCTAATATCCAAGCGAAATGTTGGAGGTGTGATTGTGATGATGCTACATATTTTCATATTTGGTGGACTTGCAAGAAAATTAAGGTCTTTTGGATAAGAATTTGGTGGATTATTCAAAATGTACTGAAGAAGAAGATAAAGTTCCTGCCACAATTTTTCCTTTTGGGAATTATAATGGATTGTACAGGGATTGAGACTAAATTGATTTTGAACTTAATAACAGCAGCAAGACTGTTGATTGGACAATACTGGAAGAAAGAAGAGATACCTACAATAGAAGAATGGATATTGAAAGTTATTAATTGGCTGAGATGGCTAAAATCTCAGCTTTTTTAAAAGACAATACGCAGGAAAGATATTTAATTGAATGGAAAAATGGATTGATTATCTACAAAACAGATATCAGATTAAGAAATATCAGATTGCCTTTGAATAATTAGAAAGTTATTTTATGTAATGGGGAGGGGGTTGGGAGACGAAAAGCTTTGGATGTGGTTATTTGGATTGGACTTTACCTTGTGATTGACCCGGGAAGCCGGGGGTGGGGGAGGGAGGGGGATGTTTTGTTTTTTTTTTTTTTTGGGAGGGAGGGGGAAAAAAGGGGGAAAATGTTTTTGTTTTTTTTAAAACTCTTTCAATAAAAAAAAAAAAAAAAAAAAAAAGAATGTGAAATTAAATAAAAATAATTATGAGGTATTGTGGCAGAAGGTGCGGAAGGAAATGGAGAATTCGAAGAAGTTACAATTATCCTTGTTGGGGAGAATAGCAGCAATAAAAATGAATGTTTTGCCTAGGTTTTTATTTTTGTTTCAAATACCAGTATTTAAAAAGGATGCAGATTTGCAGGAGTGGCAGAAAGGAATTAACAATTTTATTTGGATGGGTAAAAAACAGAGAATAAAGTTAAAAATAATGCAAGATATACTGTGGCAGATCTGATAGCCCAGGCAGCCGCTTGATGGGTTTTGCGGGTGGAGAGTTCCGCTCTGCGGTCCTCCGTTCGGAGACTTTCTACTGCATCTGAAGGTATAATGTTGGAGGAAGAAGCCAAAGTGGCAATTGGGGTGTCTACGGTAGGGACCTTGAGGAGGTCCTCCAGATCTTGATCCGTCATGTACATCTTTTTGTCTGAGCCACTGGGAGTATGAGCTGATAAAAGAGTCAAAAGCAATGGAGCTAAAGGTTTAAAAATGCCTAATTTGAAATTATATTATGAAGCAGTTGTTCTGTCATTACTTAGTGATTGGTTTAATTTAACAGAGGAAAGAATATTCAATATAGAAGGTTATGACTTGCTATATGGATGGCATGCTTATTTATTATATGATAAGAAAGCGGACAAAACCTTTAAAAGACATATTTTTAGAAATGCATTGTTAAGGGGGTGGAAGAAATATCAATATAAGCTAGACTATAAGATACCAATATGGGCAATCCCCAGACATGCGATAGAGAATATAAATATAGAGGCGGATTACTTATAAAGAGCTTCTTTTTGTGGAAAGGGGTAACTTACGATTGAAATCCTTAACAATATTGAGAGAAGAAGGGATAAATTATACTTGGTTTCAGTACGGACAGCTGCAAGCTAGATGGAGAGTAGACCAGAAACTTGGCATTATGCAAAATGAGGAAAATTTGGTAAAACAAATTAGAGATCAAGGTCAATTTCATATCAAGAGGTTATATAATGTACTGATAGAAATAGATTCAGAAACAGAACTAGTTAAAGATTGTATGATAAAATGGGCACAGAATATTCAACAACCGATAATGATGGAAATCTGGGGAAAAATTGGGTTGGAAATGTTAAACTTACACAAGCACAAAGTTTGAGAGAAAATTTTTATAAGATGTTTTATAGATGGCATTTAGACCCTAAAAAACTGGCATGTATGTATCCGAATATGCAAGCTAAATGTTGGAAATGTGATTGTGATGATGCTACTTATTCTCATATATGGTGGACTTGTAAAAAAATCAAAGCATTTTGGATTAAAATATGGTGGATTATGCAGAACATTTTGAAAAAGAAGATAAAGTTTACTCCACAGTTGTTTCTATTGGGTATAATTACGGACTGTATAGTAATAGAGACTAAATTGATTTTAAATTTAATATCAGCAGGGAGAATATTGGTTGCACAATATTGGAAGAAAGAAGATTTACCTACAATTGAAGAATGGACACTTAAAGTATCGAACTTAGCAGATATGGCTAAAATTTCTGCGTACTTGAAAGACTATTCACAAGAAAGATACATACTGGAATGGAGAAGTTGGATTGATTATATTCAAAATAAGCATCAGACTATAAAGTATCAAATAGCTTATGAGTGATTTTAGACTGTACTATACTAGTCTATTTGTTCAAATGGGAAAGGGGAATTAAGGGGGAAAAGGAGAGAAGTTAAGGGTTATGGTTTTTCTTGTATTTTAGTTTATGATTGTTAGATGTTATACCCTGTATTTTGCTCTGGGAAGTTTGGGGGGGGGAGGAAGGGGGGAGGGGAGAGGAGAAGGGAGAGGGTGGAGGGAGGAATAATTGGTAAAAATTTTCTTTTGTAAAACTTTTTCAATTAAAAAAAAGAATAGGTGGGACATCGCCACCTATTATGAATGTCAGAGAAGTTTGGGAAGGAGGGTGAAGCATTCAAACACGTTCTCTGTTGTCTTTTGAGCTCCCTAAAGTGTCTCACCTGCATCTCAACCTGCTCCTTCTGCTCCTCCGCCTGGCTCAGGAGGAAGCCTTCAGCCAGGGCCACCGCCTGGGAGCTGGTCTCTGCTCCACACTCCCGCACCCAGCTCTCCATCTCTAGGGGCAGAAGAGCCAGCAGCTGCTCCAGAACCACCAGGTCCAGCATCTGGGCTTTGGTGTGCTTTTCTGATCTCAGCCATCGCCTGCAAAAGTCATGGAGTCGGTTGCAAAGTCTTCGGGGACCCTCCACCTCCCGATATTGGAAGAAATTCCAGGGCTGAACTTCTGAAGGGAGGATGGTTTCCTCCTCCAGGATCTTCTGCCCAGTCCTTGTCCAGAGCTTCCCAGGCTGAGCAGCTGAAGGGCCTTTTCCGGCTCCCTCCTTTCCCAAAGGTTGTGTCTCCATCCTTTCTCTCTCCTGCAGAGCAACTCCAAATGGCTCCAAGGACTCTTCTGGGTCTCCAGATGCCTTTTCCTTCACAGGACCATTTCTAGCCCCTCAGGACTCTGATCCCTCCAAGTGATTCCACTCTTTTTTTTTTCCCAGCAAGAGAAAATTTTGGGTTGCAAAGATTACAAATAATTTCGAGTTTCTATATCTGAGATGGGAAGAAAAATAATTAGAAAGAATTAAAAAGTAGAATTCAGCCACTGAACAACCTTCAGCCAACCTGCCTGGAGCCCCAAGCGGCTCATCCCAGCGCAGGGCCGGGAAGGAGGCAGCTGGAGAGGCCGCCCCGCTTCTCTCCCCCTCCGGAGACAGGATGGGGCCCTCGGGGAGCCTGGTGCGAATCCTGCCTCCTCCTCGCCCGGCTTCTCTCCTCTCCTGCTGGGCCTCCGCAAGGCCGACCCTCCCCTCCCCCCACTCGGGCTCTTCGCATGGAGAGGGCGGCTGGGGAGCATGGGACCCGGGGTTGAAGCCGGAGGAGGGCCGGGCGGGGGTCTCTCCCTCCTCCGCCTCCCTTTGCCCGGGAAGAGCCCCCAACTCACCCGGAGAACGTCTGGATCTCCCCCCGCCAGACTCTCCCGCGGGGTTAAGGAGAGCGAGGGCGGCGTCCTAGAGCGGCAAGCGTTTGTGATGTCATTTCCTTCCTAGTCTCCTCTGAAAAGGAAGCTGTGACGTTTACCCTCCAGTGGACCAATGGGGAAGCGCATGACGTTACCGTCTCTTAGCAGAGGGCGCCCCCTGGTGGATTAGGGGCAAAGTGCCAGGATTGTAGAAAGGGCGGGAAAGAGGAGCGCGTCTGAGGGGAAGGGAGAGGGCAGGGATGATGGGCTTGGGAGTAGGGGGAAAGGCCCCTCTCCATGGCTCCCTGGCAGACAAAAGCTTCAACGTTTCCAGAGGCTGCGCTTTCTCGATCTTCTTCTCTTTCCTGTGTGGAGATGGAGAAAAATCTCTCTGGAGGATTTGAACTCACCTCCCTCAAGAGCAGCCGCCCTGAAGGCTGGGCAGAGACTGGAGGAGGCCTCAGAAGGGCCCAAATCCTGTCAGAAACAGCAGATCAGTCAGAAGAGAAGAACCAGGAAGCTCTCTGGGAAACACAGCTCCTGTCCTGCGCTTGCTTTTTCTCTTTCCCCCTTTCTCTGTCACCATTTATTTCTCTTTCCTTCCTTCCTTTTTCACTCCTTCTTCCTTTTGCTCTCCTTCCCCTACTCTTACTCTTCCTTTCTCTGTGTTTTTCCCCCGCTAGTTTCTTTTTAATTTGAACTTATTCTAACCCATTTCTGAAGAAAGACGTAACCCATCACAATGCCAAGGATAAAGACAAAGCAGATTCAGATTTTTTTTCAACCCCAAAGAATTCCATGAGTGTGTCCAAAATATTAAATTTATACTGAAAGAAGAGAGGAATAAAATTCTCTTGGTGTCTTTTTTTTTCAGATGTGTTACGAATAATTCTGGAATTGCTTTTTATATGCTTTTTCTCTTTCTTTGAAGCTTCCTGCTCAGGAAGTGTTGTGGTCCACCTGCAGCCTATGGAGCTGGCAACATAGTCGGACAGCAATGAAACTGAGGTGGGGCCAGGGCCATCGGGGAGTGAGGTGCAGACTCCAGAGCCTCCAGAGACTAATAGTAGTGAGGCAGAGGAACAGGAGGAGCCGCTTCCTAATGCACGCATGAGAAGAGCTGCCAGAAAGCAAGAGCAGCTCAAGCAAAAAGGACAATTCGGGAGTAGGGCCAAGAGATTATTGGTCCCTCCAATAAGGCTTAAAATAGACCAGCAACAGCATTTGGACTTTGCCAGAAAACAACGTGGTACCTTCTCTTTCACGTCTTGCATTTATTTTGGTGACTTCTGAACGTTTGCCAAGAAAGGCCTTTGGCAGTTTGCCTAATTGGACCAAGATTTGTGATATGACTGAGGAATTTGTGTTGGGAGGAATCTGTTTTAATTTAGTTGAAGTATGCTGGGAATGAAGTAATTCTCAGCTGTTCGAAGACAGTGGTTTTTTTTCACAGACTGAGTTTCCTACTACCTATTTGGGCCTGGGTCACAACAGGCAGGAGACCCCTGGCCAGGTAAATGAAAATTGAGCATAGAAGCTACAGTATTCCTTAAAAATAAATAAGGACATTCAGATAGTGCTAGACTTACAACAGTTCATTCAGTGACCATTCAAAGTTATGGTGGAATTGAAATATGGCGATTTATGACTGTTTTTCACACTTGCAACCGTTGCAGTATCCTCATGGTCACGTGATCAAAATTCAGTTGCTTGGCAATTGATTCGGATTTATGACAGTCGCAGTATTCCGGGTCATGTGATCCCCTCTTGCAACCTTCTGACAAGCAAAATCAATGGGGAAACCAGATTCACTTAGCAACCGTGTTACTAATAATGTTGTGTCTCGCTCGCTTTCCCCGCAGCCTGGTCCCTCTTATCTCCTGAAATGAGGAATGTCATGCCCAGGCAGCCCTCACCATGCCCAGACAGGTGGCAAGAAAGGGCTGACGTGTCAGCCCTGGCTCCATGAAGGCAAACGGAGCAACTAGACCCTCCTCCCACTGTGTGCCTGAGGAATGTGAGCCAACAGCTGAGCCTGAGAGATCCACTTCAGGAGACAGACAGCCAGCAAAAGGAAGGAGGCAGGCCTGATAAATGCTGAGTCATGGAGCCACCCATGGCCTGAAGGATCTCTGGCATTCCTTTTTTGTTTGTTTTTAATTCAAAAGTTTACAAATTTTTCCTTCCCCTCCCTCCCTTCACAATCCCCCAACTTCGGAACGAGACAAGGTATAGTTAAAATAAAACAAACATATGCTAAAAAATTTCATCCCAACTTAATTATACTCAATCATCAATCTAACTTCCCCAAAACAATCAAAATAATACATCATAATCATTCAAAACAGTCTGATAACTCAGTCTGATATCTACGCTGAATATAGTCAATCCATTTTTCCATTCCTTCATCTTTGATTGTCTTTCAAAAGGCTGATATCTTCTCTCAGCATTGGCAACCTTCAATATCCATTCTTCTATTGTAGGTACTTCTTTTCTTCCAGTATTGTCCTATTAGTAATCTTGCTGCTGTTATTAGATTTAAAATCAATTTAGTCTCAATTACTGTACAATCTGTAAACAACAGAAAAAATTGCAGGAACTTTATCTTCTTTTCAAAACATTTTGTAAAATCCACCAAATTTTATCCAAAAGGCCTTTATATCCTTACAAGTCCAAAATGTGAAAATATGTAGCATCATCACAATTACATCTTCAACATTTTGCTTGCATTCTTACATACTGATAATTTCTTAGGATCTAAATGCCATCTATAAAACATTTTATAAAAATTTTCCTCAGATTCTGTGCATGAATTATTTCTAACCCAAATTTTTTCCCAAGTTTCCAATTATTTTGAAAATTTTGTGCCCACTTTATCATACAGTCCTTTACCAATTCTTTTCAGAATCTATTTCAAGTAACACATTATACAATCTCTTTATATGCTCCTGAGACTGATTTCTAATTTGTTTTACCAAATTTCCCTGCTCTGCTCTATACCAATTTTCTGATCTCCATCTAGCACGAGTTGCTCATATTGAAACCAAGTATAATTTTTCCTTCCTCTTAATACTTGCAGAGATTTTAATTGCAAATTACTCTTTCAGTATACAAAAGATCTTTACAATCATTTCCTGATTCTGTTTTATATTTATATTCTATTATATGTCTAGGACTTGCCCATATAGGAACCTTATAATTTAGTTTAGTATTTTTCCAAACACGCAGAAGAGCATTCTTAGCACATGATTTTTAAAGGCCTTATCCACTTTTGTCATAAATTAAATATGCATGCCATCCATATAGCAAGTCATAACCTTCTATATTCAAAATTCTTTCCTCTAAATTAAACCAATCACTTATTGCAGAGAGAGCAGCTGCTTCATAGTATAATTTAAAATTGGGCATTTTAAACCTCCCTTTCCCGAGAATCTTGAATTATTTTCATTTTAACCCAGCTTTTTACCTTCCCATATACATTTGTTAATTCCTTCTGCCATTCCTCAAGATTCTTATCTTCTTAATTATTGGTATCATCTGAAAGAGGAATAAAATCTAGGTAAACATTCATTTTAATAGCAGCAATTCTCCCAGCAAAGATAATTGCAATTTTTCCAAACAATCAACTCCTTCTGAACTTTTGCCATAAACCTCATAGTTATTCTTATAATTTCACATTTGACGATGTAATATAAACCCTAAGTATTTAACCTTCTTTACAATTTCAAATCCTGTTATTTCTCTAGTTTTTCTTTCTGTTTTCTGGCCATATTTTTATTATCACTTTTGTCTTTTTCTGATTTACCTTAAACCCTGAAACCTTCCCATATTGATCAATTATTTCAACAAAGATTTACTAGAATTTATAGGGTTTGTTAAAGTAATCACCATCATCTGCAAAAGCTCTTAGCTTATATTCATGTTGTCTAACTCTAATTCTCTATCTCCTTTACTCTATTTTATCCAATAATGGTTCTCAGTTAAAATAAACAATAATGGTGATAGGACATCCCTGTCTTGTTCCTTTCGCAATCTTAAAAGTTCTGTTAAGCTACCATTGATTATAATCTTTGTTCTCCATAATTTCTAATTATTCTTGTAAACCATCTCCAAATTGCATCTTTCTATTAATTTAAATAAAAATCCAATGCAATCGATCAAAAGCTTTCTGCATCGAGAAAAATAAATGCTGCTGAATAAAATTTTCTTTCTAAATACCCAGTAAATTAACAATCTGAACATTACAGTCAGTTCAAAGGAAAAAATTTCTCTTTAAAATATTGAAATCAAAAATATTTGAATCCAGTAGTTATCCACTGCTTATTCCGTGCTTATAGAAATCCATAAAGATAAGACAATAGCAGAGATGGACATTTCTTCTTTCCTGCTTTGCAGGAATGAAGTCGAGCCACATGATTTATTCACTCATCTGTTTTAATCAAAGCTGAGGTCATCATTCTCTTATCTTTTTCATCCAAAAGAGATTAATTATTTATATCTATACTCTGCTTTAGATCAATATGAATCAGGAATCCTATTATCAACCTCAATCTTGGGATCCACAGATATGCAAAAAAGAGCTTAGATACTTTAATATTACATCTTTAGCTCCTAGCAGTCTATGACTCCTTTAATTCTATTAAGATTCTGTTGGTGATGGTCCATCCAATACAGATTTGAAAGGATCATATGTTTTCATGTTTGCAGGCATCACATTTTTATTCATGGTCAAGACCAGATTTGAGCTCCTCAGATAACGCATCAAAAATAAAATAATACCTTATTCACGCCATGATTATTTCTACAAACCTCTCACAATCTTTTAGATGTGCTTTTTCTCATTCCATCAGCCGAGGACTCATTTTGTGATTAGAGATCTAGACAAGACCACTGTATTGTCACTGAATCCTCTTGTGAGATAATGTCAGATGGGCTTGCTGGTCCTATGGCTCCTTGCTGCGTGACAGCTGCCCTGCCCGAGCTCCTATGCTTGCTTTAAAAGACAGACTTTTAGTCATACTTTAATTGCCATCTTCCGTCCTCCAGCTCAGTTCACTTCCATGAAGCCTTGGACCTGACCAATAGTTGATGGCCCTACCACATTTCACTCATTTGATTTTGTCTCTGGTCAGTGGTTGAGAGATCTACTTAAGGAAATAGTCATTGAACCTTTGTCATGGTCAGATCACTCTTCTTCGCTGGACTTTCTGACTGCCATTCAACACCGCAGGGAGACGGAGCCAACGCTGGTTCCGCCCCAGGCACCTGATGGACAGAGGTTCACATTTCCATCTGAGGGTCTGGCTCACTCAGTTGAGGAACTTGTTATGCCTAACTCCGGGGCCTTAGATTGTCGTGCCTTTCCTCTGACCCGCGAGGTCCCAATCTTGGTTCTCCGAGGAGCTGAGAATGAAGCACCGGAGAAGACGTAGAGAGTTCCTGGATATTCAGCTCTAAGCTGATCGGACACTAGTGAAGTCATAACATTTACCTACATTGATGCGAGGCGATACGTCTCATTGCATCGGCAGATAACCCAGCCGCCCTGTTTTGACTCCGCCTCCTTCATCAGGGGAGCGGATGACCCATTGCAGGACGCTGAGGAGTTTAATGGTTATCTAAATAAAAAATCATTCAGCTCATGGTGGACCAAAAATTCTGACTTAGGTGATGATCTTGGTGACATTTTATGGGATGAGTTTGATGTCCCCGAGGACATGGACAGGCTGTTGGGTAGGCTGAATGCCACCACGTTTATTGGACCCGTGCCCTCCTGGTTGGTGCTGGCCACTCAGGAGGTGACAGGCTGGCTCCAGGCAATTACAGCGCCTTGGTGGAATCCTCACTTTGAAAGAGGCTGAGATCCTCAAGAAGCTTCCTGACCCGCTGTTTTAGGTAATTATTGTCTAACCCTGTAATTGTAGAGATATGGTGGCATATCAGTTTCTTGCACCTGGATGAAACTGTCTATCTAGACTGCTCCAGTTTTCCGCCCGTTACAGCACTGACGGCTTTGGTCACAGGATGATCTCTGAGGCCAGATAATGTTCCTCTGCCCTGGTCCATTAGACTCAGCTTTGATACCATCGACTATGGTATCCTGCCGCCTTATTGGGAGGAGGCACCATTTATCTGGTTCTACCTCCGATCTCGCAGACGGTGTATACAGATCCCCAGGCGCCTCACTCATTGCCATCGATTCTTCTCTGTTCAACATCTATATGAAGCCGCTATGAGATCATCAGTGGCTTGTGTGATACCAGCTGTACGCTGATGACACCCAATTTCACACCGGCCACCCCAATTTGAATGCTGTCCCGTGTTTAGGTCAGATCTGATAGAAACAGGCTCAAGCTCAATCCTCCAAGACAGAGTGGCTGATGCTATTACAGTCAGCTGAGTCCTGCTGACTGTTAGTCATTCAATGCAATTCGCCCTCCTGATGAGGCTGTCTTGAAGATCATTTGACTCCAGGAGATCTTTCACCAGGTGCGCCAGTTGTCTTTCTAGACCGGGATGCATGCACGTCACCACGCCTCGTGACGCCCGCCACTGCATTTTCACATGGGCTCCTTGAAGGGCATCCGAGACTGCATTCAGAATGCAGCTTTATAGAGGAGCCCTCTCTGATGACACCTATCCGCACTGCACTGGCTACTGTGGCCTTCTTGCGCAAGGTTTGACCACCTTTAAAGCGCTCCATGGCATAGGGCTTATTACGGACCGCCTACTGCTACCATTCACCGACCTCGGCCTCACAGAGAGGGACTCTGATTAGGCAGTGTTCTACGCCCAGGAAGGGCCTCTCTGTTCTCTGAACAACTCCCCAGGACTGTCAACTTCCTGACCTGAACCTTCCGTCTGACTTAAGACACATCTATTTACCTGTGCAGGACTGGACTAGATTTTAAATTTATGTTTTACTGGTTTTGTTTATATTTTTTAATGATCTGGCATTAGAATAAGTTTTAATGTTATCTTAATAATAAATGTTTTATTGTTTGTAACCGCCTCTGAGTCCTGGAGATAGGGCTATAAAATATGAATAATAAAATAGTAATAATAATAAAAACAATATTTCTTTTCCTGGCTACATGTTCACACACTTAATTAGAACTCACATGGGGCCACCAAGTCTCTCATTCTCTGATCAGGCAAAGTCTACCTGATTATTGAAGTCACTTTGGTCTCCTGCCTGCCTTGAGAACTTTGCTAGGACTTCAGAGCTCAGACATCTGATAGGACTTCATCAGCTATATCATAAATAACTTGTGTGATTCACTTAACTGTCAAGAAAAGTGGTATAATGACAAACTCACTTAACAAATGTTTCACTTCAACAGAGATGTTGAGCTCAATTCTCCCAAGTCCAGGACTACATCTATAGTTCAGCAATTTTTGTTCATGTTTTTTATATTTTTCAATTATTTCCTTTTCAGAACAGAACAGAATAGAATGTCATTTCACACTCATGAAAGTTTGAGGCTTGATTTTCAAAGTCACATTTTATTAGAGATCTTATATTGGCACATCTAAAACTGTCTGAAAGAACAGGTTTCCTCCCAAAGGAATTTAAGTTCTCCCAGAGTCCATCCATGGTAATTAAGATAGTCCCAACTGACAGGTCTTTCCAGCCTCCATGCACCAAGATGGCTTCTTTTCTGTGAAAGGAATGTTTTATATGACTATGTATCACCGATGCTATAAATCGCCTCCCAGTTTTCCTTCACACTGAAAACATGATCTGAGCAAATGACAGAAATCTTCATCTTAAAGGCCAGCATTTACAGAAAAGCTTATCCTGAAAGAGAGTTTTAGTTAAAATCCAACATATTAACACTTCTCCTCTCCCAGGGACTCTTTTTGGCTTATTGAAATTTATCATGGAATTGTTTTATCAGTCTATCTGCCTTAACATTCCAACTTTTAATAGTAGCTTCAGACAAAGGTCTTTCCAATGTGACAAGTATTACAATTCCTTTATACAGTCTAGACATTTCAGGAATTGATATTCCTACAGGATCTATTTGGACAGCATTTATCCATTCTCCTCTTAAAAACATGAAGAAACCATCTTCTGAAGGAAAACTTCCATTGATTAAATGTCTTTACTGTAAGGAAGATTCTTAATTCAAAATTGCTTTCCCATTATTTTGAATGCGCTTTTCTTGTCCTGCCCTCTGGTTTTTGGAAAATAAATTGACTCCACTCTTTGTGGCAGCCCTCAAGTACTGGAATATTGCATCATGGTCACTCCCATTTTCTTTGACTGGTGAAACCAAAATCCTGCAATCTTTCTTCATATGTTTTAGTCTCCAGGCCTTGAATCAGCCTACTGCTCTTCTGCACTTTTTCCAAAGTCTCACATCATTTGTAATTTTAAATTTCATTTGTTGGATTCAACTTGTTTCATTTGGATCAGAAAGCCACAATATGCATATACATAAAAAGCTCTGTGGGACTTTGAATAAGTACTACAGCAATTCCCCAGCCAGATTTGATCTATACTGATGGTTGATCCTTTCATACTGTGGTAAAACGAGGACCCAGATTGTACATCTGCTCAGAATGTTGCAAAGCATTGTGGAGTGATATTTAATTACATTGCTATATGGTTTCTCTGTGGATCATTTAGGAGAAGATTACCTTTCTGAGCAAGTCTTCACATTCCATGCATTTATATGGCTTCTCCTGTGTGGATCACCTTATGGGAAATAAGATGACTCTTTGAGCAAAGGTCTTTCCACACTCCATGCATTTATAGGACTTTCTGTGGAGCTTATTGTGGATTGAGTCCACGCTATGTGAACGTTTCCACATTCCATGCATTTATAATGGCTTCTCCTGTGTGGATCCTCTCATGGGAACTAAGATGACTTTGAGGAAAGGTCTTTCCACACCATTAAATGGCTTTTCCCTGTGGGGATCCTTATGAAAAGATTAACTTTGAGGTCTTCCACACTCCATGCATTTATAGAACTTTCTTGTGGAGCTTATTGTGGTTATTGAGTCCACAAAATTTTCCATTTTATATGCTTTTTCCTGTGTGATCTTCAATAAGATGACCTTGAGCAAGCTCTTTCCACACTCCATGCATTTAAATGGCTTCCCTGTATGGATCCTTTTATGAGTAAGATGATTTGAGCAAAGGTCTTTCCACATTCCATGCATTTATATGGCTTCTCCTGTGGATCCTCTTATGGGAAATAAGATTACATCTGAGCAAAGGTCTTTCCACACTGCATTTATAGGACTTTTCTCTGTGTGGAGCTTATTGTGGTGACTGAGTACTATTGAAAAGCTTTTCACACTCCAGGCATTTAAATGGCTTTCTGTGAATCCTCTTATGGGAAGTATCTTTGCAGGTCTTCCACACTGCAGATACGGTTTCTCTCCTGAGTGGATCCTTTTATGGGAAATAAGATTACTACATCTTCTGAACCTGTTACCAGACTCTCTGCATTTGTATAGCTTCTCCAGTGTGAATCCTTTCAGGGAAGTAAGTTGCCTGCTTGTTCTAAAACATGTTCCACATTCCAAACATTGAAGGCTTCTTTTCCAATCATTTTTGAGGTGTAAGAACTTATTTCAAGAGAAAAATGATGTCATTGTAACTTTTTCCGTTGTGTCTTCTTATATCATCTTCCTCTTTTGGCTTAAATAGTGTTCTTTACCAGTAATTTAGCTTTGATTGGCTTCAAACTTTTCCCAATATATTTTTCCTATTTTCTCCTGTTGCATGAAAGTTTTGTATCGACATTAGGAAGATGAGCTTTCCTGATTCCAATCATTTGACTGGTTTCTATCATGGGCTTCTAATTCCATTCGAATTCCAAACTTCTCTGTTCCATCTTTAGCATTGATCACTTGGAACAGTTCACAGCAATCTTGATTCTTCTGCCCATTATTACCTTCAAACCAAAAGAGAAACGATAATGATAACAAGGTTAGAGAAAAAGATCAAACCATAAAAAATCAAGTGAATTTCCTTCTGAATTTATCCAAAACTCCGTTATATTTTATGTTTGCATCTTACAGTGGTGTGATATAGACAGAACGATTTCTATATTCATGAGTCCTGAAAGCTTTGAAAATATCTAGAAAACATCTCTTTCTTTACAACCATCTATATATGTGCAAACCTCAATCAAAGTCTGTTTTGCGTCATGGAGTAATCAGGAATAAGGAGAAAAGTTAATAATAATAATAACAGAGTTAAGGATAGGCCTCTAGTAATGCCCAGAGAAATATATCTCAGACAGATGGTTATCCAACATTTTCTTAAAAATTTCCAGTGTTGGAGCATTCACAACATATCTGATTAGTGATTTTTTAAAATAAAAACTAACTATAATCTGTCTTCTTGAACTCTCTGATTGGGGACTAGAAAACTCTTACCCAGAGACACCACATTCCTATGGTTTTCAAGCATGACTTCCGAATGCAGCGCTTTTTGGTCAGGATCCAGCTGAGACCATTCCTCCTCAGAGAAATACACAGCCACCTCCTCGAAGGACACAAGACTCTCCTGAACACAGAAAAAAGAAGAGAACAGGAGGATTCGCAAGGTCTCTTCATCTTCATCAATGATTTAGAAAAGGGAATGGAAGGGGAACTTGTCAAATTTGCAGACAAGATCAGATTGACAGAAATACCAACACTCCAGAAGATAGGTTTGAGATATAGGATTGACAGATTGGCACCTTCTAACAAAATGAAATTCAATGGTGAGAAATGTAATGTGCTACATATAGAAAAGAAAAACCAAATCCACTGGCATAGAATAGGTGATACCTGGCTCAAAAGCAGCAAGTGGAAAACGGATCTTGAAGAGGAAGCTATGTTGACTGACAGCAACTTCAACCTGTTATTCCACTGTCCATGTTGTGGAAGAACACAAAAATAATCCAGTCCAAAAAAGGGGGAAATAGAAGCAGAGAGCAGTCTGCACACCCACTTCACTTCCTGAAGGCGAGAATACAAATCTAATAACTTTTCCCTTTCTTACTTGATTTAGAGGTTCAACCGTTGTTTGAGCGTCATCATAAAAACCAGAAAATTTCATCCTTTGTTTCTCTGTAAGAAATAAATATTTTCAAAATAACTTATTAAAAAATATTTATTTTAGACAATTTATATGCCGCCTATGCACAAATGGCGACTCAAGGAAGCTTACAAAATATAAAACCAATATTAAAACAATAAAAGGAAAATGATATAATATATTAAAATAATAAAATCATCCCCACTCCTCGCCCCGACAACAGCCAATCACAGGAGCCATTTAATGGGCTCCATCCCACTCTGGGTTTCCCAGGTCCACTGGCAGAACCAGTTATTCAATGGCAGCCAGAAGAGTGCTACTGTGCGGGTCCATTCTAATCTCTGGGGGGATGATGTTCCAGGAAGAGAAAGCCATCACAGAGAAGGCCCTTCTTCTGAGTTTCACCAGCAGTAGCTCCCTAGGGGATGGGACCCACAAGACCAGAGATGGCAATTCTCGGTCTTGCCAGGGTTTAGTTTCAACCCGTTGCTCCCCATCCATCCCCTAACAGACTCCAGGCACTGCAACAGGGAGGACACGGCATCACTTAACCCACCATGGCCTGAGACATACAGTTGGGTATCGTCAGTATATTGGTGATATCTCAATCTGTACTGGCAGATGATCTCACCCAGAGGCTTCATATAAATCTTGAACAGGAGCGGTGAGAGTACCGAGCCCTGTGGAACCCCGCAAAGCAGTGAACGAGGGCTGGATCAACGATGACTGAGAGCGGCCACAAATAAAGTAAGTGGGCCAGAAGAGCACAAGGCCTCCCACTCCCATTCTGCAAAGCCGCCCCAGGAGAATACCATGGTCGATGGTATCGAAAGCCACTGAGAGGTCAAGTAGACCAAGGCTAGATGCGCTACTTGCCAGAGAGCATACAAAACCACAACCAATATGGATTCTGTCCCAAATCCAGGCCTGAATATTGACTGGTAGGAGTCCTACCTGTCTATGAGTTCTTCAGCCACAACAATAAACGAGCACACATTAGATACAAAGTTATGGTAAACTGCGCTAAACTTGATTGCAGAAAATATGACTTCAGTAACAGAGTCACTAATGCCTGGAATTGTTGTGACCCAGGTTCCTGGACCCGGACTCCTGGACTCGGATGATTCAGAAAGTGAGGGAGAAGACCTGGCAAGCCATGCTTCTCTTGGGCCCTCTCTCTCCCTGGCACCCACTCAAACGGAGGAGGAGGGGACGGCAAGGCCTGATTCTCCCGAGCCTTCTTCTGATTTGGCAACGCCCCAAGAACAGTTTTGGAGTGATGCAAGACTGTGCAGACATGACCGGCGCGCGCAGCAGAAGCAGCATTGGGATAAAGCCAAGTAATGATTGTCATGCAGTGACATCTGCAGAGACTATAAATAGGAGGCGGGACTTCCTGGTTTTTTGTCTTGGACAAAGCGGCAAACTGTATCAATGGAGGGAAGAATATATTCGTGAGTAATTCTGGCCTTATCTATAATTTCCTCGTTATCTCCAGAAACTTGGCAGGCCCGTGGGTAGACGTGGCCAGGACATTTATCTATGTAAATAAAAGGAGAAAAGGAGGCCTGTGACTGACTCTTTGCTGGGAGTATTGGGGGGAGGGAAACAGAACATTTTTGTCCAAGACCCCGACTAAAACATCTTCCACCAAAGATGGACCAGCAGCAGGTACAGCAGCAGTTAAAACAGCTACAAGCAGCTAATCAACAGCTCCAGCAGCAAGTGGCTCACTTGGCAGGCCAACTTGCTGCTAGGAATGTGCCTGCAGCCCCCTCCCGTCCTCCCACTCCTCCTCCCCTTCTTGGGACAGTGCCAGCTCTACATGGCTATGCGGCCAGAGGATTTCCCAGATGACCGGGCTAAGGTGGCCTTCGTGATTAACCTTCTTTCTGGTTCGGCTGCTCGATGGGCCACGCCCCTCTTGCTCCAGGACAGCCCCCTGCTGGCGGACCAACAGCATTTTTGGCAGCACCTGTGCACCATGTATGAAGACCCCGTTCGAATGCTGACGGCAACCAGGCGCCGTAAGGAACTCCGTCAAGGGAAACGCCCCCTGCAGGAGTACATCGCCGAATTTCGTCTTTTGTGCCAGGACTCTGATTGGAATGATGCAGCGCTGGTGGATGCATTCCAGGAGGGACTCTCAGAGGAATTGCAAGATGAGCTGGCCCGGGTGGAGGCGCCACAGACCCTCAACAACTTGGTGCCCCTTTGTCTCCGCCTTGACGCCCGTCTGCAATGGCAACCGTCCCGTCGCACCCCCCGGGACCCGCCATCGACATCTGCACCCCCACTTCCTGCACCACCAGCACCCCGGGTCGCCCCACGTTTTGTAACTGCTGCGGAAGAGCCCATGGAGTTGGGAGCGGCCAGACCTCGCCTGACAGCGCAGGAGCGGAACCGGAGGCCCCAAGGGGGATTGTGCCTGTACTGTGGGGAGCCCGGCCACTTCGCCGCTTCTTGCCCCAGAAAGCGGCGGCACGCACGCCGTCCCGAATCACAGCGTGACCAATCGGGAAATGGAGCAGGCCCGACCTCGGGGAAACCCTAGGTCGGGCACGTACTAAGCCCCCACTGGACGTTGCGGAAGTAGACTCTGGGCCCCCTCGGCATCTGATTCTGGACACACGGATATGGTTGGGGAACCAGTCGGACGGGCTCCAGGCGAATGCGCTGGTGGACTCAGGGGCCACAACAAAATTTATGGACCAGGCCTTTGTGACCCAGTTTGCGGTCCCTGTGGTTCCGGTGGACCCTCCGATGCGGGTAGAGACAATTGATGGACGAGAACTGGTGTCCGACCCCATTAAATTTGCCACCCAGCCTTTGCGCCTGGCTATTGGGGACCATGAGGAGGCGATTCAGTTTTATGTCACGGCGGACCTTCATTTTCCCTTGGTCCTTGGGTTGGCCTGGCTTCGGACCCACGATCCTCAGGTGGCCTGGTCGCGGAATGCCATCTCTTTCCCGAGTCTGCAGTGCGTCGACCACATCCGCCACACCTGTGCCGGCCAGAACGTCCCCACTGCTGCCATCACCTTGCCTCCTGAGCTGACGGACTTCGCCGACGTGTTCAGCGAGAAGGAGGCGGACCGACTACCCCCGCATCGGCCCTACGATTGCCCCGTGGACCTTCTGCCCAACGCACCACTGCCTGTGGGACGCCTGTCAGGCCTAGAAACCATACTAGACTTTAGGTTTCCAGACGCTGCCACATTTTTCCCCTGAGGGGAAGAAGGGGGGCTGAGGGGTATGGTAACATTCTTCAGACGGCCAAGGTCGGATGGTGTTCACATCTGCAGGAAGAGTGGCGAGAGGATATTCGAATGAACTGGGAGAACGTGGGACCATGTGACCATCAAAGGGGTCAGGGGGGTGGGACTCTTGGGGGTTGTATAACTGGGAAAAGAATCCGGAAGTTCAGTTTTGGAATTTCACTCATCGTGTGCCAGTTTCCTCATGCTAGTAAAGGACTCTTAAAGACAATGGCTTCTGAGTTTTCTTTATGCAGAAGAGGTTTTTCTGGAACCATGAACGCACCTGTATTCCATGTCGGAGCCCGAGTTGGCCGCCCTCAGGGACTTTCTGGACAAAAATCTGGCCCGAGGGTTCATCCGGCCTTCAAAGTCCCCTGTCTCGGCCCCGGTCCTCTTCGTGAAGAAGAAGACAGGGGACTTGCACCTGTGTTGTGATTACCGCTGGCTAAACGCCATTACAGTGCGGAATCGCTACCCCCTGCCGCTCATCCCGGAGCTGCTGGAGAGGTTGCGGGAGGCCACGATCTTCACCAAGCTCGATCTCTGGGGGGCCTAAAACCTGGTGCGGATGCGAGAAGGAGACGAATGTAAGAGGGCATTCGGCGCCCGATACGGACACTACGAATACACTGTCATGCCATTTGGGTTGACCAACGCTCCCGCCGTTTTCTAGCACTTCATGAATGACGTGTTCCGAGACATGTTGGATCGGTTCGTGGTTATCTACCTGCACGACATCCTGATTTACTCCCGGTCCAGGGAAAGCCACCTTCGACACGTCGGTCTGGTTCTGCAATGCTTGTGGGAGCAACAACTCAATGCGAAGCTGCAGAAATGCGTCTTCTTCCGGACTCCCATAGAATTCCTCGGGCATATCATCTCGCCCGAGGGCATAGCCATGGACCCATGCAAAGTAGAAGCTTTGCGTAGCTGGGAAGCCCCTCATCGGGTGAAGGATGTTCAGCGCCTGCTGGGCTTCGCCAACTACTACCGGACCTTCATCCCGGGCTTCGCCACACTGATGGCTCCACTTACCCAGCTCCTCAGGAAGAAGGTTGCGTTCTGGTGGGGTCCCCTGCAGCAAGAAGCATTCACAGCCCTCAAGAAAGCCTTCGTCACGGAACCCGTCCTGAGGCATCCCGACCCGCTCCAGCCTTTTGTGGTGGAGACGGACGCGTCCAATGTGGCTCTGGGAGCGGTGTTGCTACAGGCTCCAACGAATGGCGGCACACTTTTTCCCTGCGCTTACTACTCCCGGAAACTCAATCCTTCCGAGCGCAACTACGCCATCTGGGAAAAAGAGTTGCTGGCTATCAAGGCTGCATTCGAGGCTTGGCGACATCATCTGGAGGGGGCCCGACATCAGGTGGAGGTCCGAACGGACCATCGGAATCTCGAGCACCTCACCACAGCTCGGAAGTTGAACCAGCGGCAGATCCGGTGGTCATTGTTTTTTGCCCGGTTCAACTTCCACGTGACCTACATTCCCAGCGGTCACAATTGGAGAGCGGATGCCCTGTCCCGCAAGCCAGAGTACCTCTGCACCAAGGACCTCCTTCCTCCACGGACGGTGCTGCCGGCAGAAGCCTTGGCCGCAGCACGGGAACCAGTGGACTTGCGGGCCCAGGTGCGAGAGGTGCAGCGCCAGGACCCTTGGTCGCAGCAAAGGAGAGCGGAGGTGGACCCCGCGTCTCCTTGGACCTTGGAGGAGGACTTACTCAAGTTTCGGGGGCGATTATATGTGCCCACAGGACTACTCCGAGCCTTCGTCATGACCCAGTGCCACGACAACCCTGCAGCAGGACATTTTGGGTTCTTCAAGACCCTCCACCTGGTGACACGGACCTTTTGGTGGCCCCGAGTGCGACATGATGTACATGCCTACGTGACATCCTGCATACCATGCCGGCAAGCCAAGGCCGCCACGGGGGACCCTCCCGGGCTCCTCCAGCCCTTGCTGACACCCGACAGATCCTGGGGGCGATCTCCATGGACTTCCTGATGGACCTGCCACCGTCCTCTGGGTTCACCACGGTGCTGGTGGTGGTGGACATGCTCACCAAGATGGCACACTTCATCCCATGCCGCGGACTGCCCACAGCCACAAAAATGGCCCGTCTCTTTCTGCAGCACATCTTCCGCCTCCATGGTCTACCGGACAGGGTGGTTTCGGACCGCGGAGTTCAGTTCACAGCTCGCTTCTGGAAGAGCCTGATGGCCGCGTTGGAGGTGAAGGCATGTCTGTCGTCATCGCACCATCCAGAGACCGACAGGGGTACAGAGAAGGTCATTGGTATCCTGGAACGGTATCTCTGTTGCTTCATCAACCAGCAACAGGACAACTGGGCCGATTACCTGTCCTTGGCGGAGTTTGCTTTTAACAACTCTCAGCACACCTTGTTGTGACCCAGGTTCCTGGACCCGGACTCCTGGACTCGGATGATTCAGAAAGTGAGGGAGAAGACCTGGCAAGCCCTGTGTCGTGTCCCACTCCTCCGCTGACGGCCGGGTCAGGGAAATCCGAATCAGGCTTGCCTCTGCAGCTCTGCCCAAAGTCCTAGCAAAGTCCTCAGAGCAGGCAGGAGACCAGTAAGTGACTTCAGCAAGATAAGTTCAACTTTTGCCTGACTCAGAGACTGCCAGAAAGCAGATCCTTTATATAGGCCATGGGGTGTGGCTCCATGACTCAGCACTCATTAAGGCCTGCCCCTCCCTTCCTTCTGTTGCCTCCGCCTATCCAATCTTCTGATGCGAGGATCACTCCAATCAGCTGTTGGTAATAAACTCTCCTCAGGCTCACCTGCTGTGGAGGAGGGGGAGGGGTCTAGCTGCTCCGTTTGCCTGGGCATGGAGTCAGGGCTGGGGCAGGGAGGTGCTCCTTCTTCTGCAGTTTGTCTGGGCATGGAGCCAGGACTGGGGCCGGGAGGCATACATTCCTCCGTGTTTGGGAGCAGATAAGAAGGCCCCGGCTGCTCTGAAGGCGGGCAAGACACAACACCCTGCTTCTCTTGAGCCCTCTCTCTCCCTGGCACCCACTCAAAGGGAGGAGGAGGGGACAGCAAGGCCTGATTCTCCCGAGCCTTCTTCTGATTTGGCAACGCCCCAAGAACAGTTTTGGAGTGATCCAAGACTGCGCAGACGTGACCGGCGCGCGCAGCAGAAGCAGCATTGGGAGAAAGCCAAGTAATGATTGTCATGCAGTGACATCTGCAGAGACTATAAATAGGAGGCGGGACTTCCTGGTTTTTTGTCTTGGACAAAGCAATGAATTTGCGTGGGCAAACTGTATCAATGGAGGGAAGAATATATTCGTGAGTAATTCTGGCCTTATCTGTAATTTCCTTGTTATCTCCAGAAACTTGGCAGGCCCATGGGTAGACGTGGCCAGGACATTTATAGATATGTAAATAAATCAGAAAAGGAGGCCTCTGACTGACTCTTTGCTGGGAGTATTGGGGGAAGGGAAACAGAACACACCTCTACTCAGATGACCCCGTTCTTTGCCAATGTGGGGTACCATCCGCGGCTCTTCCCTCTGGCACCACCGGACTCTCCTGTTCCTAAAACGCAGACCTTCCTGACGGAATTGCATGTGTCCAACAGTTGGTACGTCAGCAGCTGAATCGGGCAAAGGAGGACTACAAACGGTCCGCCGACCACTCCCGCCGGGCAACGCCCCCACTGGCAGTTGGAGACCGGGTGTGGCTCTCCACCAAACACCTCCCGTCCGACCGCCCGGTAAAGAAGTTGGACCACTGATTCATCGGCCCATTCCCTGTCGAGGCAGTCATCAACCCGGTAGCCTACCGACTGACCCTGCCACGATCCATGCGGATCCACCCCGTTTTTCACCGGTCCCTTCTGGTTCCTGAGGCCACACCGAGTCCCCTTCGGTGCCCAACAGCACCCGTCACTGTCGCCAAGGACGGGTCGGAGGAATACGAAGTCCACAGCGTACGAGACTCCCGCGGGCTGAAGGGTCGTTTCCAATATTTGATCGCGTGGAAGGGATACGGGACTGATTTCTCCTGGGTAGGTGCCTCCGACGTTCATGCCCCTGACTTGGTGCAGGCCTTCCATGAGAAGAACCCAGCCCAACCACATCCCGATCGTCAGCCCCGGGGGAAGGGCCCTGCGGTGAGGGATAGTGTTGTGACCCAGGTTCCTGGACCCGGACTCCTGGACTCGGATGATTCAGAAAGTGAGGGAGTGGACCTGGCAAGCCCTGCTTCTCTTGAGCCCTCTCTCTCCCTGGCACCCACTCAAAGGGAGGAGGAGGGGACGACAAGGCCTGATTCTCCCGAGCCTTCTTCTGATTTGGCAACGCCCCAAGAACAGTTTTGGAGTGATGCAAGACTGTGCAGACATGACCGGCGCGCGCAGCAGAAGCAGCGTTGGGATAAAGCCAAGTAATGATTTTCATGCAGTGACATCTGCAGAGACTATAAATAGGAGGCGGGACTTCCTGGTTTTTTGTCTTGGACAAAGCAATGAATTTGCGCGGGCAAACTGTATCAATGGAGGGAAGAATATATTTGTGAGTAATTCTGGCCTTATCTATAATTTCCTCGTTATCTCCAGAAACTTGGCAGGCCCATAGGTAGACGTGGCCAGGACATTTATCTATGTAAATAAAAGGAGAAAAGGAGGCCTGTGACTGACTCTTTGCTGGGAGTATAGGGGGGAGGGAAACAGAACAGGAATGCACAACCGGACTCTGTGGTTTCTTCCCCTAATCCCCAAAACTTTAACCTTAGACTGTCTGCTGTCGACCTCACCCCATTCCTAAGAGGTCTCTAAGGCGAGTGTATAAGCGAACCAGCATGCCTATCGTCCCTAGCTTAATGTTCCCTTTTATATGTATCCATTTCATGTATTCATCATTATGTTTATACTTGTATCTGTTACCTATTACATGCTTGATGAAATAAACAAACAAAGAAACAAAGAAACAAACAAACAACCTCTGGAGCTGCTGCACAACCACATTCTAAACAACCTTCCCCAAAAATGGAAGATTGGAGACAGGTCGGAAATTATCCAACAGGGTGGAATCCAGCAATGGCTTCTTAAGAAGAGGGTGGACCAGAGCCTCCTTAATGTGCTGATGAACTGCCCCCTCCCTTAGAGAAGCATTAATGACTGCCAGCATCCACCCACCTGTTACCTCCCGGGAAGCTTTCACAAGCCAGGCAAGAACCTGCCTCAAGGGCTTCCACTGGACCAGGAACTACGGCAGCATCCAATTGGGAATGAAGTCAAGCAATTTTCTCTTACAGAAAATCCAAAAAATTCCTCAGTATGCCCCTTCAGGTGGACCTCAATCTCCCCTTTCCCCAGGATGAAATGGCTCACTTAAAGAGGGTCGCTGGGCAATTATCTGAAGATGCGATTAGTCTGGAGAATTATAAATAGGAGGAGGTATCGTATAGAAGAGAAGAGAGAGTGAAGGTAAGACAGTTGGGTAATCGAAGGATCTTTAATTACCTCCTGAGGTGTTCTGACTTTTTTCTTCCGAAGGGATCCTCCTGAAAAATTGCTCCTGAGGGGAGTTCGACGGTTTCTTCTTTCTCTCAGGATCTCTGCTCTCCACAGAGCAACACTTACAATAGGAGGAAGGAAGGAAGAAGCAGAATTAATATAAATCACACGACGTAAAGTGGATTCCTATATTTGGAACACAACATGAAAGTCCCCAATATCCATCAGTGTGGTTGAGTGAGAAAACATTGGAACAATGTCCTACAAGAATAGGTGGGACATTGCCACCTATTATGAATGTCAGAGAGCTTTGGGAAGGAGGGATGAAGCATTCAAACTCATTCTCTATTGTCTTTTAAGCTCTCACCTGCATCTCGACCTGCTCCTTCTGTTCCTCTGCCTGGCTCAAGAGGAAGCCTTCCACCAGGGCCACCGCCTGGGAGCTGGTCTCTGCTCCATACTCCCGCACCCAGCTCTCCATCTCTGGGGGCAGAAGAGCCAGGAACTGCTCCAGAACCACCAGG
This sequence comes from Ahaetulla prasina, assembly GCF_028640845.1. Taxonomy (NCBI): domain Eukaryota; kingdom Metazoa; phylum Chordata; class Lepidosauria; order Squamata; family Colubridae; genus Ahaetulla; species Ahaetulla prasina. The sequence goes on along the minus strand of NC_080540.1, from coordinate 3,248,904 downwards.
TCCAACATCTGGGCTTTGGTGTGTTTTTCTGGTCTCAGCCAGCGCCTGCAAAAGTCATGGAGTCGGTTGCAAAGTCTTCGGGGACCCTCAGCCTCCCAATATTGGATGAAATTCCAGGGCTGAACTTCTGAAGGGAGGATGGTTTCCTCCTCCAGGATCTTCTGCCCAGTCCTTGTCCAGAGCTTCCCAGGCTGAGCAGCTGAAGGGCCTTTTCCGGCTCCCTCCTTTCCCAAAGGTTGTGTCTCCATCCTTTCTCTCTCCTGCAGAGCAACTCCAAATGGCTCCAAGGACTCTTCTGAGTCTCCAGATGCCTTTTCCTTCACGGGATCATTTCTGGGGCCTCAGGACTCTGATCCTCCAAGTGACTCCGCTCTTTTTTTCCTCAGGAAGAGAAAAGTTTGCCTTGCAAAGATTTCAAATGATTTCGAGTTTCTGTATCTGAGATGGAGAGAAAAATAAACGCCAAGAAATTCAGCCACTGAACAACCTTCAGCCAACCTGCCTGGAGCCCCAAGCGGCTCATCCCAGCGCAGGCCCGGGAAGGAGGCAGCTGGAGAGGCCGTCCGGCTTCTCTCCCCCTCCGGAGACAGGATGGGGCCCTCGGGGAGCCTGGTGCGAATCCTGCCTCCTCCTCGCCCGGCTTCTCTCCTTTCCTGCTGGGCCTCCGCAAGGCCGACCCTCCCCTCCCCCCACTCGGACTCTTCGCATGGAGAGGGAGGCTGGGGAGCATGGGACCCGGGGTTGAAGCCGGAGGATGGCCGGGCACGGTCCTCTCCTTCCTCCGCCTCCCTTTGCCCGGGAAGAGCCTTCGACTGACCCGGAGCACGTCTGGATCTCCTCCCGCCAGACTCTCCGGCAGCACGGAACCACAGGGGTTAAAAAGAGAGAGTGCGGTGTCCTAGAGCGGCAAGAGTTTGTGATGTCATTTCCTTCCGTTTACCCTCCAGTGGCATGACGTTACCGTCTCTTAGCAGAGGGCGCCCCCTGGTGGATTAGGGGCAAAGTGCCAGGATTGTAGAAAGGGCGGGAAAGTGGGGCGCGTCTGAGGGGAAGGGAGAGGGCAGGGATGATGGGCTTGGGAGTAGGAGGAAAGGCCCCTCTCCATAGTTCCCTGGCAGACAAAAGGCTTCGATGTTTCCAGAGTCTGCGCTTTCTCTATCTTCTTCTCTTTCCTGTCCAGGAACCGTTTGTGGAGATGTAGAAAAATCTGCTCAGGAAGTGTTGTGGTCCGCCAGCAGCCTATGGAGCTGGCAACAGAGTCGGACAGCAATTAAACTGAGGTGGGGCCAGGGCCATCGGGGAGTGAGGTGCAGACTCCAGAGCCTCCAGAGACTGATAGTAGTGAGGTAGAAGAACAGGAGGAGCCGCTTCCTAATGCACGCATGAGAAGAACTGCCAGAAAGCAACAGCAGTTCAAGCAAAAAGGACAACTTGGGAGTAGGGCCAAGATTATTGGTCCCTCCCATAAGGCTTAAAACAGACCAGCAACAGCATTTGGACTTTGCCAGAAAACAACGTGGTACCCTCGTCTTCTGCTTCGTCTACGTCTTGCATTTATTTTGGTGACTTCTGAACGTTTGCCAAGAAAGGCCTTTGGCAGTTTGCCTAATTGGACCAAGATTTGTGATAAGACTGAGGAATTTGTGTTGGGAGGAATCTGTTTTAATTTAGTTGAAGTATGCTGGGAAGGAAGTAATTCTCAGCTGTTCGAAGACAGTGTTTTTTTTTCACAGACTGAGTTTCCTACTACCTATTTGGGACTAGGTCACAACAGACAGGAGACCCCTGGCCAGGTAAATGAAAATTGAGCATAGAAGCTACAGTATTCCTTAAAAATAAATAAGGACATTCAGATAGTGCTAGACTTACAACAGTTCACTCAGTGACCGTTCAAAGTTATGGTGGAATTGAAATATAGCGATTTATGACTGTTTTTCACACTTGCAACCGTTGCAGTATCCTCATGGTCACGTGATCAAAATTCAGTTGCTTGGCAACTGACTCGTATTTATGACAGTTGCAGTGTTCCGGGTCATGTGATCCCCTCTTGCAACCTTCTGACAAGCAAAATCAATGGGGAAACCAGATTCACTTAACAACCGTGTTACTAAAAACTTCTGTGATTCACTTAACAACCGTGGCAAGGAAAGTTGTAAAATGGGGCAAAACTCACTTAACAAATGTTTCACTTAACAACAGAGATGTTGAGCTCAATTGCGGTCCCAAGTCCAGGACGTGTAGCAATTTTTGTTCATGGAGTTTTTATATTTTATATTTCTTTCAATTCTATTTCCCTTTACAGAACAGAACAGAACAGAACAGAATGTCAGGGTTTCAAGTAACACTCCCAGTGAAAGAAAACTCTTGAGGCTTGGATTTTCTCAAAGTCACATTTTATTAGAGATGTCATATTGGCACATCTGGGGAAAACTGAGTCTGAAAGAATCCAGGGTTTCCCCTCCCAAAGGAAGTTTAAGTCCCTGCCCAACACCCACGAGTCCATCACATGGTCCAATTACAGCATAGTCCCAACTGGACAGGCCTCCTAATTCCAGCCTCCCAGGTGCAGGCCAAGATGGCCTTGACTTTCTGTGAAAGGAATGTTGTTATGACTATGTATCACCGATGCTCCATACAATCCCCCCTCCCAGTTTTCCACACTAGGAAACACGGCAGGCCTGAAGGCACAATGACAGAAATAGCTTCCAGGTCTTAAAGGCCACGCCGCACCCCCACCCCCAACCCGGACAGAAAAGGTATCCTGGAAAGAGAGTAACATAGTAGTTAAAATACAACATATTAACCACTTCTCCCTCCCCGAGTGGGGCTCTTTGGCTTATCAGGAAATTTATCATGGAATTGTTTTATCAGTCTATCTGCCTTAACATTCCAACTTTTAACCCAGTAGCTTCAGACAAAGGGTACCCTTTCGAATGTACTAAGTATTGCAATCTACCTCTATACAGTCTAGACCATTTCAGGATCTATTGATATTCCTACAGGATCTATTTTGGACACGTGACTTATCCATTCTCCTTTTAAAAATGTGAAGGAATCACAATGTCTGAAGGAAGGCTCTTCCACTGGTTAAATGTCTTTACTGTAAGGAAGATTCTTGTTAATTCAAAATTGCTTCTCTCGATTATTTTGAATGCATTGTTTCTTGTCCTGCCCTCTGGTGTTTTGGAAAATAAGTTGACCCCCTCCTCTTTGTGTTAGCCTCTCAAGTACTGGAATATTGCTATCATGGTCACTCCCAATCCTTCTTTTCTTTGACTAGCCAAACCAAAATCCTGCAATCGTTCTTCATATGTTTTAGTCTCAAGGCTTTGAATCAGCCTACTGCTCTTCTCTGCACTTTTTCCAAAGTCTCAACATCTACTTTGTAATTTTAAATTTCATTTTGTTGGATTCAACCTTCTCATTTGGATCAGAAAGCCACAAAATGCATATACATAAAAAGCTATTGCCATGGTGGGGCAGTGGGTTGAATACAGTACTACAAACTAATTGCCCCCAGCCAGGAGTTTGATTCGGATACTGATGGTTGATTCAGCCTTTCATCCTTCTGAGGTCGGTAAAACGAGGACCCAGATTGCTGGGGACCATATGCTGCTCAGAGAGTGTTGCAAAGCATTGTGGAGTGATATATAAGTGGAATTACTATTGCTATATGGTTTCTCATGAGCGTGGATCCATTTATGAGAAGTAAGATTACCTTTCCGAGCAAAGCTCTTTCTACATTCCATGCATTTATATGGCTTCTCCCCTGTGTGGATCACCTTATGGGAAATAAGATGACCTCTTTGAGCAAAGGTCTTTCCACACTCCATGCATTTATAGGAGTTTTCTCGTGTGGAGCTTGTGGTTATTGAGTCCACTGCTATGCGAAAACATTTTCCCACATTCCATGCATTTATACGGTTTCTCCCTTGTTGTGGATCACCTTATGGCGAATAAGACTATCTCTTTGAGCAAAGGTCTTTCCACATTCCAGGCATTTAAATGGCTTTTCCCCTGTGTGGATCACCTTATGGCGAATAAGATGACCTCTTTGAGCAAAGGTCTTTCCACACTCCATGCATTTAAATGGCTTTTCCCCTGTGTGGATCCTATTATGGGAAATAAGATGACCTCTTTGAGCAAAGGTCTTTCCACACTCCATGCATTTATAGAACTTTTCTCTTGTGTGGAGCTTATTGTGGTTATTGAGTCCAGAGCTATGTGAAAACATTTTCCCACACTCCATGCATTCATACGGCTTCTCCCCTGTGTGGATCCTCTCATGGGAAATAAGATGACTTCTTTGAGCAAAGGTCTTTTCACACTCCAGGCATTTAAATGGCTTTTCCCCTGTATGGATCCTCTTATGGGAAGTAAGATGACCTCTTTGAGCAAAGGTCTTTCCACACTCCATGCATTTAAAGGGCTTTTCCCCTGTGTGGATCCTCTTATGGGAAATAAGATTACCTCTTTGAGGAAAGGTCTTTCCACACTCCATGCATTTATAGGACTTTTCTCTTGTGTGGAGCTTATCGTGGATACTGAGTCCACTGCTATGCATAAATGTTTTCCCACTCTCCATATGTTTATACGGCTTTTCCCCTGTGTGGATCCTCTTATGGGAAGTAAGATTACCTCTTTGAGCAAAGGTCTTTCCACACTCCACGCATTTAAATGGCTTTTCCACTGTGTGGATCCTTTTATGAGAAATAAGATTACCTCTTTGAGCAAAGGTCTTTCCACACTCCATGCATTTATAGGACTTTTCTCTTGTGTGGAGCTTATCGTGGATACTGAGTCCACTGCTATGCAAAAACGTTTTCCCACACTCCATACGTTTATACGGCTTTTCCCCTGTGTGGATCCTCTTATGGGAAATAAGATTACCTCTTTGAGCAAAGGTCTTTCCACACTCCATGCATTTATAGAACTTTTCCCTTGTGTGGAGCTTATTGTGTTTATTGAGTCCAGCGTTATGTGAAAACGTTTTTCCACACTCCATGCATTTATACGGCTTCTCCCCTGTGTGGATCCTCTCATGGGAAATAAGATGACTTCTTTGAGTAAAGGTCTTTCCACACTCCAGGCATTTAAATGGCTTTTCCCCTGTGTGGATCACCTTATGGCGAATAAGATGACCTCTTTGAGCAAAGGTCTTTCCACACTCCATGCATTTAAATGGCTTTTCCCCTGTGTGGATCCTTTTGTGGATAGTAAGTACATTACTATAAGCAAAGGTCTTTCCACACTCCATGCATTTATATAACTTTTCCCTTGTGTGGAGCTTATTGTGGTTATTGAGTCCAACGCTATGTGAAAACGTTTTTCCACATTCCATGCATTTATACGGCTTCTCCCCTGTGTGGATCCTCTCATGGGAACTAAGATGACTTCTTTGAGGAAAGGTCTTTCCACACTCCAGGCATTTAAATGGCTTTTCCCCTGTGTGGATCATCTTATGGCGAATAAGATGACCTCTTTGAGCAAAGGTCTTTCCACACTCCATGCATTTAAATGGCTTTTCCCCTGTGTGGATCCTTTTGTGATTAGTAAGTACATTACTATAAGCAAAGGTCTTTCCACACTCCATGCATTTATATAACTTTTCTCTTGTGTGGAGCTTATTGTGGTTATTGAATCCAGCGCTATGTGAAAATGTTTTTCCACACTCCATGCATTTATACGGCTTTTCCCCTGTGTGGATCCTCTCATGGGAAGTAAGATGACTTCTTTGAGCAAAGGTCTTTCCACACTCCAGGCATTTAAATGGCTTTTCTCCTGTGTGGATCACCTTATGGCATATAAGATGACCTCTTTGAGCAAAGGTCTTTCCACACTCCATGCATTTAAATGGCTTTTCTCCTGTATGGATCCTCTTATGGGAAATAAGATTACCTCTTTCAGCAAAGGTCTTTCCACACTCCATGCATTTATAGGACTTTTCTCTTGTGTGGAGCTTATCGTGGTAATTGAGTCCACTGCTATGCCTAAATGTTTTCCCACACTCCATACATTTATATGGCTTCTCCCCTGTGTGGATCATCTTATGGCAGATAAGATGACCTCTTTGAGCAAAGGTCTTTCCACACTCCATGCATTTAAATGGCTTTTCTCCTGTATGGATCCTCTTATGGGAAATAAGATGACCTCTTTGAGCAAAGGTCTTTCCACACTCCATGCATTTATAGGACTTTTCTCTTGTGTGGAGCTTATTGTGGATACTGAGTCCACTGCTATGCCTAAATGTTTTCCCACACTCCATACATTTATATGGCTTCTCCCCTGTGTGGATCATCTTATGGCAGATAAGATGACCTCTTTGAGCAAAGGTCTTTCCACATTCAATGCATTTATATGGCTTCTCCCCTGTGTGGATCCTCTTATGGGAAATAAGATTACCACTTTGAGCAAAGATCTTTCCACACTCCATGCATTTATACAGTTTCTCTCCTGATTGGATCCTTTTAGGGGAAATAAGATTACTACGTCTTCTGAACCTGTTACCAGACTCTCTGCATTTGTATAGCTTCTCCTCAGTGTGAATCCTTTCATGGGAAGTAAGTTGCCTGCTTGTTCTAAAACATGTTCCACATTCCAAACATTGGTAAGGCTTCTCTTTTGCGTCAATCACTTTTTGAGATGTAAGGAACTTATTTCCAAGAGAAGGAATGAATGTCCCATTGTAACTTTGTCCGTTGTGTCTTCTTATAGCATCTTCTCCTTTGTTTTTGCTTAAATAGAGTTCTTTTACTTGTAATTTAGTTTTCATTGGCTTCAAACTTTTCCCAATATATTTTTTCCTTCTTTTTTCCTGTTGGGCAAGAAAGTTTTGCATCGGAGCATCGGTGGAAGATGAGCTTTCCTGATTCCAATCATTTGACTGGTTTCTATCATGGGTTTCTAATTCCGTTCGAATTCCAAACTTCTCTGTTCCATCTTTAGCATTGATCACTTGGAACAGTTCACAGCAATCTTGATTCTCCTGACCATTATTACCTTCAAAGCAAAAGAGAAATGAAAATGATAACAAGGTTAGAGGAAAAGATCAAACCGTAGAAAGTCAAGTAAATTTCTTCTGAATTTTTCCAAAGTTCTGTTATATTTTATGTTTGCATGCTTACAATGGTGTGATATAGACAGAATGATTTTTATATTCATGAGTCCTGAAAGCTTTGAAAATATCTAAAAAACATCCCTTTTTTTACAATTATCTAAATATCTGCAAATCTCACTCAAAGTCTGTTTTGAGTCATGGAATAATCAGGGGAAAAATCCAAGGAGGAATAAAGAGAAGAGTTAAGATTTATTGAGGTGGGTTAATTTCAGCAGAGACCTGTGAGAACTGAAACAATTTTGAAACAAGCTCTTTCTTCCCAAGTGTACCTTGAAGCAGCTGCTTCATGGCGTCTGTCTGGCAGGCAGGACTCCCGCTCAGCTCGTTCCTTGATCCCAGCGATGAGTCTTTGGAGCAAACTTCCTTGCTTGAAGCCTCCCATTGGCTTGTAAATGTCTTTGCACTGAGATTGGAAAGGTTGGGAGGCTTCAAGAATGACTATTTTGCTTCCACAAAGTACTCATCGGTTGGTAAGGGCACTTTGGCCGGATCTGGTACAGGTTTCCGTTTGTAGAGAACAGAGGCCTAAAGTACTTTAGTGTGAGATCACACAAGACGAGAAGTGCAAGATCTCACACTAATGATTTTGCGGGATCTCGCACTGCAATACTTTAGTTCCCAACAAACTGAGGACTGCACGAGATCCAGGGCAAAAGTCTTTGAAAACAAAGAGACCTTCCCTTTGTTTCCAAAGCATTTTGCCCTGGAGCTCGTGCAGGCCTTTCTTAGCAGAGAACAGAGGCCTAAAGTACTTTAGTGTGAGATCACACAAGATGAGAAGTGCAAGATCTCACACTAATGATTTTGCGGGATCTCGCACTGCAATACTTTAGTTCCCAACAAACTGAGGACTGCACGAGATCCAGGGCAAAAGTCTTTGAAAACAAAGAGACCTTCCCTTTGTTTCCAAAGCATTTTGCACCGGAGCTCGTGCAGGCCTTTCTTAGCAGAGAACAGAGGCCTAGAGCAGTGTAGTGTGAGTTCATGTGAGATGACTAGTGCCAGATTTCCCACTATTGATCTTCTGTATCTCTCACTACTTTAGGCCTCTGTATGCACACAAGCAGGCAAAGGAACCAACAGCTTGCTACATCCTCATAAAGTAAGTCCCAGCAGGATGGGGTGGGGATACATGTTGCAACGCCTCTGCTCTCGTTTGTAAGTGTGAATGACGGCCGTGGTGCTGTAACATTTGTAATTTCAGGACTGAGTCTTAAGTACTTGGGAAACAGTTAGGTCGTAACTTGGAATGGTCACTTAGTGAACTGTCGTAACTGAGGGATCACCTGTACCCTAGGATGCTCTGAGGCAGACTTCATGAGGCCTTTGTTCTTGAATTGGATTGGGAGAAAGGTCTTCCATGGCCCAAGCGTGTAAGTTCTGTTCTCACACAATTTGGGGAGGTTTCAGAGGATAAATGACAACACATTCTTCTCACATGACTTCCAGAAGTCACACGAAAGCACACCTCGTTCTTTTCAGCCTCCACAGTTAAGTTCAAATAGAAATGGAAAAATACAGATAAAGAATGGCCCAAAAACACCTAAGCAAAGAGACATTGACTCTTTCTTTCCTTGGGGTACCAGAAGGCCAGATCCTTTCCTTTTCCCTTCCAGGAGATGATATCTGATTAGTGATTTTTTAAAATAAAAAGTAACTATAATCTGTCTTCTTGAACTCTCTGATTGGGGACTAGAAAACTCTTACCCAGAGAGACTACGTTCCGATGGTTTTCAAGCATGACTTCCGAATGCAGCGCTTTTTGGTCAGGATCCAGCTGAGACCATTCCTCCTCAGAGAAATACACAGCCACCTCCTCGAAGGACACCAGACTCTCCTGAACACGGAAAAAAGAAGAGAACAGGAGGATTCGCAAGGTCTCTTCATCTTCATCAATGATTTAGAAAAGGGAATGGAAGGGGAACTCGTCAAATTTGCAGACAAGACCAGAATGACAGAAATACCAACACTCCAGAAGATAGGTTTGAGATATAGAAGGATTGACAGATTGGCACCTTCTAACAAAATGAAATTCAATGGTGAGAAATGTAATGTGCTACATATAGAAAAGAAAAACCAAATCCACTGGCATAGAATAGGTGATACCTGGCTCAAAAGCAGTAAGTGGAAAACGGATCTTGAAGAGGAAGCTATGTTGACTGACAGCAACTTCAACCTGTTATTCCGGTGTCCATGTTGTGGAAGAACAGAAAAATAATCCAGTCCAAACAAGGGGGGAAATAGAAGCAGAGAGCACTCTACACACCCACTTCACTTCCTGAAGGCGAGAATACAAATCTAATAACTTTTCCCTTTCTTACTTGATTTAGAGGTTCAGCAGTTGTTTGAGCATCGTCATAAAAACCAGAAAATTCCATCCTTTGTTTCTCTGTAAGAAATAAATATTTTCAAAATAACTTATTAAAAAATATTTATTTTAGACAATTTATATGCTGCCTATGCACAAATGGCGACTCAAGGAAGCTTACAAAATATAAAACCAATATTAAAACAATAAAAGGAAAATGATATAATATATTAAAATAATAAAATCATCCCCACTCCTCGCCCCGACAACAGCCAATCACAGGAGCCATTTAATGGGCTCCATTCCAGTCTGGGTTCCCCAGGCCCACTGGCAGAACCAGTTCTTCAACGCCAGCCGGAAGAGTGCTACTGTGCGGATCCATTCTAATCTCTGGGGGGATGATGTTCCAGGGAGAGGGAGCCACCACAGAGAAGGCCCTTCTTCTGAGTTTCACCAGGAGTAGCTCCCTAGGGGATGGGACCACAAGACCAGAGATGGCAATTCTCGGTCTTGCCAGGGTTTACACGTTGCTCCCCATCCCTACTGCAAACAATGCGGATTCTGTCCCAAATCCAGGCCCGAATCTTGACTGGTAGGAGTCCTTCCTGTCAATGACTTCTTCAGCCACAACAATACACGAGCACACATTAGATACAAAGTTATGGTAAACTGCGCTAAACTTGATTGCAAAAAATATGACTTCAGTAACAGAGTCACTAATGCCTGGAATGCACTACCGGACTCTGTGGTTTCTTCCCCTAATCCCCAAAACTTTAACCTTAGACTGTCTGCTGTCGACCTCACCCTATTCCTAAGAGGTCTCTAAGGCGAGTGCATAAGTGCACCAGCGTGCCTATCGTGCCTATCTTAATGTTCCCTTTTATATGTATCCATTTCATGTATTCATCATTATGTTTATTCTTATATCTGTTACCTATTGCATGCTTGATAAAACAACCAACCAAACTCTGGAGCTGCTGCAGAACCACATTCTAAACAACCTTTCCCAAAAAGGGAAGATTGGAGACAGGTTGGAAATTATCCAACAGGGTGGAATCCAGCGATGGCTTGTTAAGAAGAGGGCGGACCAGAGCCTCCTTAAAGTGCTGGTGAACTGCCTCCTCCTGTAGGGAAGCATTAATGAACGCCAGCCTCCACCCACCTGTCACCTCCCGGGAAGCTTTCACAAGAAGGGCGGACATGGGTCTAAAATATAGGCGCTTGCATGCATACTCCCTGGGATCCTGTCTACTTCCTCAAGAGCAACAAGGTTAAACCGTTCCCAGATAAAAGAGCAAGAACCTTCCTCAAGGGCTTCCACTGGTCCAGGAACTATGCTGGCATCCAACTGAGAATGAAATTGAGCAATTTTATCTCCCAGAAAAAGCACCAATTCCTCAGCAGGCCCCTTGAGGTGGACCTCAATCTCCCCTTTTCCCAGGAGAAGGAGGTTCACCTAAAGGTTCACCGCTGGGCAATTATCTGAAGATGCAATTAGTGTGGAGAAGTATAAATAGGAGAAGGTATTGTATAGAAGAGAAGAAAGGGCAAAGGTAAAACAGATGGATAAGCCAAGGTTCTTTAATTACCTCCTGAGGTGTCCTGACTTTGTTCTTCCCAAGAGATCCTCTTGAAAAATAGCTCCTGAGAGGAGTTTGATGGTTTTTTCTTTCCCTCAGGATCTCTGATCCCCACAGTGCAGCACTTCCAATAGGAGGAAGGAAGGAAGAAGCAGAATTAAAATATATCACATGACATTAAGTGGATTCCTATATTCTTATAACAGAACCTCCAAGCCCCCAATATCCATCAGTGTGGTTGAGTGAGAAAACAATGGAACAATGTCCTACAACAATAGATGGGACATCTCCACCTATTATGAATGTCAGAGAAGTTTGGGAAGGAGGGTGAAGCATTCAAACACCTTCTCTATTGTCTTTTGAGCTCCCTAAAGTGTCTCACCTGCATCTCAACCTGCTCCTTCTGTTCCGCTGCCTGGCTCAAGAGGAAGCCTTCCACCAGGGCCACCGCCTGGGAGCTGGTCTCTGCTCCATACTCCCGCACCCAGCTCTCCATCTGTGGGGGCAGAAGAGCCAGGAACTGCTCCAGAACCACCAGGTCCAGCATCTGGGCTTTGGTGTGCTTTTCTGGTCTCAGCCATCGCCTGCAAAAGCCATGGAGTCGGCTGCAAAGTCCTCGGGGACCCTCAGCCTCCCGATATTGGATGAAATTCCAGGGCTGAACTTCTGAAGGGAGGATGGTTTCCTCCTCCAGGATCTTGTGCCCAGTCCTTGTCCAGAGCTTCCCAGGCTGAGCAGCTGAGGGGCCTTTTCCGGCTCCCTCCTTTCCCAAAGGTTGTGTCTCCATCCTTTCTCTCTCCTGCAGAGCGACTCCAAATGGCTCCAAGGACTCTTCTGGGTCTCCAGATGCCTTTTCCTTCACGGGAGCATTTCCGGGGCCTCAGGACTCTGATCCCTCCAAGTGATTCCGCTCTTTTTTTTTCTCCAAGAGACAATTTTGGCTGGCAAAGATTTCAAATGGCTTCCAGTTTCTGTATCTGAGAGGGAAACAAAAATAAATGGAGGTGGAATTTAGCCACTGAACAACCTTCCACTGAACGACCTTCACCCAACCTGCCTGGAGCCCCAAGCGGCTCATCCCAGCGCAGGGCCGGGAAGGAGGCAGCTGGAGAGGCCGCCCCGCTTCTCTCCCCCTCCGGAGACAGGATGGGGCCCTCGGGGAGCCTGGTGCGAATCCTGCCTCCTCCTCGCCCGGCTTCTCTCCTCTCCTGCTGGGCCTCCGCAAGGCCGACCCTCCCCTCCCCCCCTCGGGCTCTTCGCATGGAGAGGGAGGCTGGGGAGCATGGGACCCGGGGTTGAAGCCGGAGGATGTCCCGGCGGGGGTCTCTCCCTCCTCGGCCTCCCTTTGCCCGGGAAGAGCCCCCAACTCACCCGGAGAACGTCTGGATCTCCCCCCCGCCAGAGTCTCTCGCAGCCTCTCCGCTTCCTGCGGAGCCCCAGGGGTTAAGGAGAGCGAGTGCGGCCTCCTAGAGCGGCAAGCCCTTGTGATGTCATTTCCTTCCTAGTCTCCTCTGAAAAGGAAGCTGTGACGTTTACCCTCCAGTGGACCAATGGGGAAGCGCATGACGTTACCGTCTCTTAGCAGAGGGCGCCCCCTGGTGGATTAGGGGCAAAGTGCCAGGATTGTAGAAAGGGCGGGAAAGAGGAGCGCGTCTGAGGGAAAGGGAGAGAGCAAGGATGATGGGCTTGGGAGTAGGGAGAAAGGACCCTCTCCATGGCTCCCTGGCAGACAAAAGCTTCAACGTTTCCAGAGGCAGCACTTTCTCCATCTTCCTCTGTTTTCTGTGTGGAGATGGAGAAAAATCTCTCTGGAGGATTTGAACTCACTTCCCTCAAGAACAGCTGCCCTGAAGGCTGGGCATTGATTAGAGAAAGGGTCCAAATGCTGTCGATATAATTTACTTGGACTTCAGTAAAGCATTTGATAAAGTAGACCATAACTTACTACTAGATAAAGTAGAAAAATGTGGGTTAGACAGCACCACCACCAGATGGATTCGTAACTGGCTGACCAACCGCACTCAACGTGTAGTCCTCAATGGAACTACATCCACATGGAGGGAAGTATGCAGTGGAGTACCCCAAGGCTCTGTTTTAGGCCCAGTACTCTTCAACATCTTCATCAATGACTTGGATGAGGGGATAGATGGGGAAACTGATCAAATTTGCAGATGACACCAAGCTGGCACGAATAGCCAACACTCCAGAAGATAGGCTCAAGTTACAGAAGGATCTTGACAGACTTGAACATTGGGTGCTATCTAACAAAATGAAATTCAACAGTGAAAAAAGTAAGGTGCTACATTTAGGCAAAAAATAACACAAAATGCACAGGTACTGTATATGTGGAACCTTGCTCAATAGTAGTAACTGTGAGAGGGATCTTAGAGTCCTAGTGAACAATCAGTTAAATATGAGCCAGCCGTGTGCAGCAGCTGCTAAAAAAGCCAACACAGTTCTGGGCTGCATAAACAGAGGGATAGAATCAAGATCACGTGAAGTGTTAATACCACTTTATAATGCCTTGGTAAGGCCACACTTGGAATGTTGCATTCAATTTTGGTCGCTGCGATGTAAAAAAGATGCTGAGACTCTAGAAAGAGTGCAGAGAAGAGCAACAAAGATGATTAGGGGACTGGCGGCTAAAACATAGGAAGAACGGTTGCAGGAACTGGGTATGTCTAGTTTAATAAAAAGAACTTGTGGCAAATCCTGTCAGAAACAGCCAGTCAGTCAGAAGAGAAGGACCAGGAGGCTCTCTGGGAAACATAGTTTGTGTCTTGGGGTTGTTGAGAACTTTGGTGTTAAGTGAGGAAGATGGAACACAAGCAGGGAAGCCACAATCTGGAAAAATGGAGATTTCTGACATTTTTTTTTTAAATTCAATACATACAGCTGCCCTTCTCAAATTGTGACGCTCAGCCTCACAATGGAGCACCCCGGACGATCTGTCTCTTGTGCATGCTGAATGACGCTGAAGAAAAAGAAAAAAGAACAGTCAGAGTGGGCAGAAGACGAGGACCAGGAACCTCTCTTGGATACACAACTTGTGTGTCTTGTGATTGTTGCAAATTGCAGCCTGAAGTGGAGAAAGATAAACCATTTGTCTGAAGTGCTGTAGGGTTTCCTGCCTAAGCAGGGGGTTGGACTAGAAGACCTCCAACTCTCTTCCAATTCTTCTCTTCTCTTCTCTTCTCTTCTCTTCTCTTCTCTTCTCTTCTCTTCTATTCTATTCTATTCTATTCTATTCTATTCAAGATGGAACACAGGCAGGGAAGCCACAATCTGGAAAAATGAAGATTTCTATTGGTTTTTATTTCTTTAATTCAATATATGCAGCTGCCCTTCTCATGTTAATGGCTCTGGGTGCCTAAGAACAATTGGAAACTCCGAGTGGCTGGTTGTGACCAAAGAAATAATGCTGAAGGTAAACTAATTCCAAAATGGAGAAAAAGCTCAAAGTAGTGAATGTTCCAGAAATTTTACCTCAGAACAAGGCTGTTTGGTGGAGAAATCAAGAAGGGGGGAAATGGCACCTCATGTGTGACTGGAAAAAGGATGGCATTGCAAAATGGTGACAGGAAAAGAGTGAAAAGTGATTTTTTGTTTTAATTATTCCTTTCACCAAACATAAGTGAGGAACTACATTTACATATATCCAAGATACATATAAAAGGGAAAAAAGCAAGAAGAAAATGTGAAAAATACCAAGAGATCTGCTCAGCTTGAATAAATAGATTATTTCTGTGTTGTGTTTTTTTTATGTTTATGTACATACACACCTGGGGTAAAATGCAATCGGCTTCCTTACCAGCACAGAAATGCACATGTGCTCGCCGCCATCATGTCACGGTTTTGACCCTCTGCGCATGCGAAGAAGGCTTTGTACATAGGGTTCAATACCGGGACTCCCGCCAACAACACTACCAGCTCCTTGTACCTCATGTCGCCGGGGCTACAAGTCAGATAGAGGCGGCTGGATTTCACCCCGATATACACATATACAGTACACTTTGCATGTCTAATCACACTTGGCCAAATAAAGTATTAAATTCTGGTGGCTCAGTCTGGTAAGACAGTCTGTTATTAACAGCAGCTGCTTGCAATTACTGCAGGTTCAAGTCCCACCAGGCCCAAGGTTGACTCAACCTTCCATCCTTTATAAGGTAGGTAAAATGAGGACCCAGATTGTTGGGGGCAATAAGTTGACTTTGTATATAATATACAAAAGGATGAAGACTATTGCTTGACATAGTATAAGCCGCCCTGAGTCTTCGGAGAAGGGCGGGATATAAATGCAAATTAAAAATTAAAAAAACCCTGCCCAGGCAGGAAACCCTACACCATTTTAAACAGATGGTTATCCAACATTTTCTTAAAAATTTACAGTGTTGGAGCATTTACAACTTCTGCAGGCAAGTTATTCCACTGATTAATTGTTCTGTCAGGAAATTTCTCCTTAGTTCTAAGTTGCTTCTCTCCTTGATCAGTTTCCACCCATTGCTTCTTGTCCTGCTTTCAGGTGCTTTGGAGAACAGCCCGACTCCCTCTTCTTTGTGGCAACCCCTGAGATATTGGAACACTGCTATCATGTCTCCCCTAGTCCTTCTTTTCATTAAACTAGACACACCCAGTTCCTGCAGCCGTTCTTCATACGTTTTAGCCAGGGATGAAATCCAGCAGGTTCTGGAGAACCGGTAGCGAAAATTTTGAGCAGTTTGTAGAACCGGCAAATACCTCCTCTGGCTGGCCCAGGGGTGGGGAGGGAATGGGGATTTTGTAGTATCCTTCCCCTGCCACTCCCACAAAGCCACACCACTCCTACCAAGCCACGGTCACAGAACTGGTAGTAAAAAAAATTGGATTTCCCCACTGGTTTAACATCCAGTCCCCTAATCCTCTTTATTGCTCTTCTCTTCCAAAGAGGAAGCCTACAGAAAAGGTGATAAAATGCTGTACAATCAGGCCAGAAATGCACTAACAAGGGAGATAAGAGCAGCAAAAAGAAGCTACTCTGAAAAGCTAAAGAATCAATTTTCAGCAAATGAACCAGCAAACATGTGGAAAACTCTTAAAAATATCACCGGCTATGGCAAACCTCCTTCCCAGGCTGAAGGTAATCAACAACTGGCAGATGACCTGAATGAGTTTTACTGCAGGTTTGAAAGGAAACTACAGCCACCTATCTCCACAACCCCCATCTCAGACACAGCAACAACAGCCAAGCCTCCTACAACTGACCCCATTTCATTGGGTTCACAACCCCTAGTGATCACAGAAAAGGAAGTGCAGGACCTATTTCACAGACAAAAGCCAGGAAAAGCGCCAGGCCCAGACAAGATAACTCCTTCTTGCTTAAAAGTCTGTGCTGACCAATTGGCCCCCATCTTCACCCATATTTTCAATAAATCACTAGAGATGTGCTATGTTCCTTCTTGCTTCAAACGCTCTACCATCATCCCAGTGCCGAAGAAGCCCACCATCAAGGAACTGAATGACTACAGACCAGTTGCTCTAACATCTGTAGTCATGAAAACCTTTGAAAGGCTAGTGCTTTCCTACCTGAAAACCATCACGAATCCGCTTTTAGACCCCTTGCAATTTGCATACCGAGCAAATAGATCAACAGATGATGCTGTTAATATGGCTCTGCACTACATCCTACAACATCTTGAGTCTCCAAAGACCTATGCAAGGGTCCTCAGCATTCAATACCATCATTCCAGACATTCTTCTAACTAAGCTAAACCAGCTACAGTACCGGAACAGACTTGTAAGTGGATCACAAGCTTCCTAACAAACAGGAAGCAGCAGGTGAAGCTAAGCAAGATCACATCAAATACCTGTACAATTAGCACAGGGGGCCCCCAAGGCTGTGTGCTCTCCCCACTTCTCTTCTCTCTGTATACCAATGACTGCATCTCCAATGATCCATTTGTTAAGCTACTGAAGTTCGCAGATGACACAACAGTGATTGGTCTCATTCAAGACAATGACGAATACGCATATAGACGAGAGGTCGAACGACTAGCCTTGTGGTGCAACCAAAACAATCTGGAACTGAACACACTCAAAACCGTAGAAATGGTGGTAGATTTTAGGAAAAACCCTTCCATACTTCCACCTCTCACAATACTTGACAACACAGTATCAACAGTAGAAACCTTCAAATTTCTGGGTTCTATCATATCGCAAGATCTCAAATGGACAGCTAACATCAAAAACATCATTAAAAAAGGACAACAAAGAATGTTCTTTCTGCGCCAACTCAGTAAGCTCAAACTGCCCAAGGAGCTGCTGATCCAGTTCTACAGAGGAATTATTGAGTCTGTCATTTGCACCTCTATAACTGTCTGGTTCGGTTCTGCAACCCAACAAGAAAACACAGACTTCAGAGGATAATTAGAACTGCAGAAAAATAATTGCTACCAACTTGCCTTCCATTGAGGACCTGTATACTGCACGAATCAAGAAGAGAGCCGTGAAAATATTTGCAGATCCCTCGCATCCTGGACATAAACTGTTTCAACTGCTACCCTCAAACGACGCTATAGAGCACTGCACACCAGAACAACTAGACACAAGAACAGTTTTTCCCAAGGCCATCACTCTCCTAAACAAATAATTCCCTCAACACTGTCAGACTATTTACTGAATCTGCACTACTATTAATCGTTTCATAGTTCCCATCACCAATCTCTTTCCACTTATGACTGTATGACTATAACTTGTTGCTGGCAATCCTTATGATTTATATTGATATATTGATCATCAATTGTGTTGTAAATGTTGTACCTTGATGAACGTATCTTTTCTTTTATGTACACTGAGAGCATATGCACCAAGACAAATTCCTTGTGTGTCCAATCACACTTGGCCAATAAAATTCTATTCTATTCTATTCTATTCTATTCTGCACTCTTTCCAGAGTCTTTTTTACATCTTTTTTACACCGTGGTGACCAAAACTGAATGCAGTATTTCAAGTGTGGCCTTACATGTCAGCCCCTGCGAGGTTATCCAATTAAGAAGCCCAACCAGGAGTATTTGACTCTGTCTTTGTTGTATAGCTAGTCCTCACCTTACAACAGTTCATTTAATGACCTTTCAAAGTTACAACGGCACTGAAAAGAGTGACTTATGACCATTTTTCAGAATTATAACAGTTACACCACCCCCGTAGTCACATGATCGAAACTCAAGACGCACGGCAACCGGTTCATTTCTATAACCGTTGTAATGTCCCGGGGTCATGCGATCCACTTTTGCGACCTTCAGACAAGCGAAGTCCAACGGGGAAGCCAGATTCACTTAACATCCATGTTACTAACAGTGATTCACTTAACAACTGTGACAAGAAAGGTCGTAAAATGGGGCAAAATTAACTTAAGAAATGTTTCACTTAGCAACAGAAATGTTGGGCTCAACTGTGGTCGTAACTCAAGGCCTAGCTGTATTAATAGAATAGGTCATATTAATAAAATCTTAATAGATTAAGCAGTGGCAGTCAACCTGGTCCCTACCGCCCACTAGTGGGTGTTCCAGCTTTCATGGTGGGCGGTAGGGGTTTTGTCCGATACTGAAGCACTTTCCTTTTTTTTATTTAATTGACTTTTTAAAAAAAATTCATAGCATTATTTAAAAACATTTTCATTAGGTTTTCATAAAATTCCCCGTGACAATTTAAATTTCTGAAAATATATTATCTGTATTGCCCGCGCCTAAGTTTAGTTCACGTTACGTAAGTGAAATTAAATGGCGCTATAGTGCAACCACAAACAAAAGAGCCTCATCCCAGAATAGCTCGCGCATCTCCACCCACACCACCCAGCTGTAACAGACAAGCAGAGCTGGTAGCCGGCGCCTGCCCCCCCCAAACCCAATCCACGATGCATGAGAGGTATGCGCATATGACGATACATGGCGCATTACTGTGGAACTGGTGGGCAGTTAGAAAATTTTACTATTAACAGAGATACAAAAGTGGGCAGTAGGTATAAAAAGGTTGACTACCCCTAGATTAATGTAATGGGTTATATTGAATCTTGCAGGGCTAAAAATATTTCTCCCCTCTTTTTCTTTTACTCTTTTATTATGGAGGGCCCTTTCTGAGAACTTTCTCATGTCCTCCCCTACTGTGTGCTGAGAAATCTTATACACACTGCTTTTACAATCTACCTGGCTGCCCAAGGCCATTTCCACATACCATTATGTCACACAAGAGACTCTTGATTTCAAATGAGGCTGCTGTTGTGCCTCGTCCTCCCTCCTCTCCTCAACCGGGCCCCTCCCGTCTCCACCCAGGCCTGTTATCAGACTCCGAGTCTGATAATGAAGATGAATGGCCTGTCATGCCTCCAGCCCCCGGCCCTGGCCCCATGCCCGGACAGGATGTCAGGAGTGAACAGACAAGCCTGATAAACTTCACTCCTACAGCATGTGAGCAGGAAGCCAGCCACGTGCTGGAATTACTAACAGCAGATCCAGCTGAAGAGACTTCAAAGTGGGAGGATCCTCACTTCCGGAGATCTGAGAGGCGACGCCAGCAGAAGGAAGGGAGGGGCAGGCCTGGATAAATACTGAGTCATGGAACCATACCCCACAGCCTATATAAAGGACCTGCTTTTATTTATTTATTTATTTATTTATTTATTTATTTATTTATTTAATTTATTTTATTTTATTTTATTTTATTTTATTTTATTTTATTTTATTTTATTTTATTTTATTTTATTTTATTTTATTTTATTTTATTTTATTTTATTTTATTTTATTTTATTTTATTTTATTTTTATACCGCCCTTCTCCCGAAGGACTCAGGGCGGTGTACAGCCAGATAAAAATCCACAATATACACATTAAAACAGGATTAAAACAAACATATTACAAGGTGGCCAAAATTTAAAACTATTTAAAACCTTAAAATATAAATAACCCCAATTAAAATTAATAAAACTGTTAAGCCAGTCCCGCTTGAATGAATAGGTGCGTTTTCAGCTCACGGCGAAAAGTCTGAAGATCAGGCACTTGATGTAAACCAGGGGGAAGTTCGTTCCAAAGCGTAGGAGCTCCAACAGAGAAGGCCCTGTCCCTGGGGGCCGCCAGCCGACATTGTTTGGCGGACGGCACCCTGAGAAGGCCCTCTATGTGTGAGCGTACGGGTCGGTGGGAGGCATAAGGTAACAGCAGGCGGTCCCGTAAGTACCCAGGCCCTAAGCCATGGAGCGCTTTAAAGGTGGTAACCAAAATCTTGAAGCGCACCCGAAAGACCACAGGGAGCCAGTGCAGACTGCGCAGGAGTGGTGTTACATGGGAGCAACGAGTTGCTCTCACTATTACCCGCGCAGCTGCATTCTGGACTAGCTGCAGCCTCCGGGTGCACTTCAAGGGCAGCCCCATGTAGAGAGCATTGCAATAATCCAAACAGGAAGTGACAAGAGCATGAGTGACCGTGCATAAGGCATCCCGGTCAAGGAAGGGGCGCAACTGGCGGACCAAGCGTACTTGGTAAAAGGCCCTCTTGGAGACGGCCGCCAAATGATCGTCAAACGACAGCCGCCCATCCAAGAAGACACCCAAGTTGCGCACCCTTTCCATTGGGGCCAATAACTCGCCCCCCACAGTCAGCCGCGGCTGCAGCTGACTGTACCGGGGTGCCGGCATCCACAGCCATTCCGTCTTGGAGGGATTGAGCTTGAGTCTGTTTCTCCCCATCCAGACCCGTACGGCTTCCAGACACCGGGATAGCGCTTCGACAGCTTCGTTGGGGTGGTCCGGGGTGGAAAAGTACAGCTGCGTATCATCAGCGTACAGATGGTAACTCACCCCGAAACCACTGATGACCTCACCCAGCGGCTTCATGTAGATGTTGAACAGGAAGGGCGAGAGAATCAACCCCTGAGGCACCCCACAAGTAAGGCACCTCGCGGTCGACCGCTGCCCCCCTGTCAACACCGTCTGCGACCGGTCGGAGAGATAGGAGGAGAACCACCGATAAACGGTGCCTCCCACTCCCAAACTCTCCAACCGGTGCAGCAAGATACCATGGTCGATGGTATCAAAAGCCGCTGAGAGATCTAATAGGACCAGGGCAGAGGAACAACCCCTATCCCTGGCCCTCCAGAGGTCATCCACCAACGCGACCAAAGCTGTCTCCGTACTATGTCCGGACCGGAAGCCGGACTGGAACAGGTCTAGATAGACGGCTTCATCCAGGTACTGGGGAAGCTGCCATGCAACCACACTCTCTACAACCTTCGCCACAAAGCAAAGGTTGGAGACTGGACGATAATTTCCCAAAATAGCTGGGTCCAGGGAAGGCTTCTTGAGGAGGGGTCTCACCACCGCCTCTTTCAAGGCAGCGGGGAAAACCCCTTCCAACAATGAAGCACTTATAATTCCCCGGAGCCAGCCTCGTGTCACTTCCTGAGTAGCCAGCACCAGCCAGGAAGGACACGAGTCCAGTAAACATGTGGTTGCATGTAACCTCCCCAGCAACCTGTCCACGTCCTCGAGAGCCACAGACTCAAACTCATCCCAAACAACCTCAACAAGACGTGCCTCCGTCATCCCACTTGGATCATCGCAATTTTGGTCTAAACTATCCCGAAGCTGAACGATTTTATCGTATAGATAACCGTTAAACTCCTCGGCACGTCCCTGTAAGGGGTCATCCCGCCCCCCCTGATGAAGGAGTGAGCGAGTCACCCGAAACAGGGTGGCCAGGCGGTTATCTGCCGATGCAATGAGGGTGGAAACGTAAGAACGTTTCGCCTCCCTCATTGCCACTAGGTAGGTCTTAGTAAAAGATCTCACTAGTGTCCGATCAGCCTCGGAACGGCTAGACCTCCAGGTACTCTCTAGGGGTCTTCTCCGGCGTTTCATCTCCCTCAGCTCCTCAGAGAACCAAGGAGCCAATTGAGATCTACGCCGGGTCAGAGGCCGCAAAGGCACGACACGATCCAAAGCCCCAGCTGCAGCCCGTTCCCAGACTGCAACTAGTTCTTCAGTCATGCCGTGGGCAAGATCCTCAGGAAACAGCCCAAGCTCCGTCCGGAACCTCTCAGGGTCCATCAGGCGCCTGGGACGGAACCAACGCATTGGCTCCGTCTCCCTGCGGTGGTGGGCGGCGGTCCAAAAGTCCAGGCGAAGGAGAAAATGATCTGACCATGACACCGGTTCCGTCACTAAATCTCCTAATTCCAGATCATTAATCCACTGTCCAGAGATAAAAATCAGATATAGTGTGCCTCCCCCTGTGTGTGTAGGGCCATCAGTTACTTGAATCAGGTCCATGGCCGTCATGGAAGCCTGGAACTCCTGAGCTACCGTTGATGACAAGCTGGCCGATGGCAAGTTGAAATCCCCCATGACCAAAAGTCTGGGAATCTCAACTGCCACCTCGGCAAGCACCTCCAGCAGCTCAGGTAGGGCTGTAGTCACGCAGCAAGGAGCCAGGTACGCGATCAACAGACCCATCTGATTCCTATGGCCCCACTTCACAAGGAGGGATTCACAACCAGCTATCTATTTATTTATTATTTATTTATTATTTAAATTTATATACCGCCCTATCTCCCAAAGGACTCAGGGCGGTACACAGGCATATAAAACATCGATACACAAAATTTAAAATAATCTTTAAAAAACTTATTCCAATGCCCTATCATTAAAAATAGAAATATAAATATTAAAATCAATTTAAAACCCCTATAAAATTTAAAATCTAAGCCAGTCCTGCACAGATGAATAAATGTGTCTTGAGCTCGCGACGGAAGGTACGAAGGTCCGAAAGTTGACGGAGTCCTGGGGGGAGCTCGTTCCAGAGGGCGGGAGCCCCCACAGAGAAGGCCCTTCCCCTGGGCGTCGCCAGACGACACTGCCTAGCTGACGGCACCCTGAGGAGTCCCTCCCTGTGAGAGCGCACGGGTCGGTGAGAGGTATCTGGTCGCAGTAGGCGGTCCCGTAGATAACCCGGCCCTATGCCATGGCACATCTGAGGCACAGTGGACTCCCTCGGCTCTAGGCTTTCTTTAATCACAACCGCCACCCCTCCACCCCTACCTTGGGCCCTCGGCTGATGAAATGCGCGGAAACCCGGAGGGCACAGTTCAACCAGGGGAACACCCCCCTCTGTGCCCAACCAGGTCTCCGTAATGCCCGTAAAGTCCACGGTCTCCCTCTAAATAAGATCACAAATCATGGGAGCCTTATTGAGCACGGACCGGGCATTGCACAGCATCAGCCGAAGACCCAAGCTCTGAGGATCTTGGCCGTCCAGGGAACGAGTAAGGACTGAGGGGCCGGAGCACGTGATCGCTTTTAGACATCGAGCACGTGCTCCCAGGGAACGATACGACCCCTTGCCTCCGCCATATCTGCCTCTCCCACTTACCGTACAGATGGAATAACACTCTACGCTCTGAACATCCCCCTCCCCCTCTGTCTTCGGACCTGATGAAATAGTGCCGTGAGCACGCACTGGGACTGGACATACCCTCCCTGACGGGCTTCTTCCCCTACCTGTCAATTCCCTCCCCCCCTTTAAACCCCCCCCCGACGGGTTACCCCTATTATCCGGCCTCACCCTCCCACCCCTTAAAAATTCCCTATTTAAAAACCCCCACAGGTTCTTTTTTTTCGCATGCTTTTGGCATTCCGACTTTGAGTCAAGCAAAGTCTCATCTAGTTTGCTGCTATCGGACTCTATCACTGAAGTCACAACCTGGACTCCTGCCTGCCCTGATAAACCTCAAAGGAATTTGACAAGCCGCAGAGGCTTCGTTGCCATGTTTGATACGGACTTCCTAGACCCGGTCGTCGGAGGGGGAGGGGGACACGACAGCTGCAGATATTATATTTACCATACAAATAGAAACTTCCTGTTCAACATAGATGGATAATAAGGCTGTATAATAGCAGATAAAGTGCCCAGCCCGGGAATTACTGAAAACTTTCTAGAATCTAGACAGTCGCTTTGAACCGGGAGCGGAACAATTGATAGAAGACACCAATGTTTATTTCAGTGTTTGTTTTTGTCTGAAAATAGATATTGGGTTCTTCCAGAATTCTAGAGTTGGGAGGGATTTTACAGGGCATCTAGACAAACCTCTTGCATAAGGAGGATCTATTAAAGCAATGTTTTTCAACCTTAAGCCATGTTAAAGATGTGTGGACCTCAACTCCCAGAATTCCTCAAGTAGCATGGCTGGCTGGGGAATTCTGGAAGTTAAAGTCCACACATCTTAACCAGTGGTGGAATTCAAATATTTTTACTACCGGTTCTGTGGGTGTGGCTTGGTGGGCATGGGGTGGCTTGGTGGGCATGGCTTGGTGGGCATGGCAGGGGAAGGATACTGCAAAATCTCCATTCCCATCCCACTCCTGGAGGAAGGATATTGCAAAATCTCCATTCCCACCGCACTCTGAGGCCAGCCAGAGGTAGTATTTGCCGGTTCTCCAAACTACTCAAAATTTCCGCTACCAGTTCTCCGGAACCTGTCAGAACCTGCTGAACAGCACCCCTGATCTTAACATGGTTAAAGTTGACAAACACTGTCTTAAAGCTGTCATCTCTGGTTAAAGATCTCTATCAAGGAAGAACCAACATTTCATGTAGTCCTCAGTTCCACTGGCTGACGGCTTAAATGGCCAGGGTTTCTTCAGGTGTATAACTTGAATCTGACCATTTGTAATGCTACTCCATTGGTCTTGGTCCTGGCCCACTGAGGCAACAGAGAATAATCCCATTCCCTCTGCCGTAAATCTTCATTCTTGAAGACTGCTAGCCCATCTCCCCTTGGCCATTCAACATCCCCAGATCCTTCAACTCTTTCTCACAAGATGGTTCATCAACTTGGTAGCCCTCGGCTACAAATTCTCTTCAGTTTGCCTCTCTCCTTTCTGAACTGTGATGCCCAGAAGCGAACAAAAGATTTGGACTTCTGCTCTTGTTAATGCACCCCGATTGCCTTTTCTTTTTAGCGGTTGGATCACATAGCTGGCTGGTGTCTAACTTGTGGCACAGGTGAAATCCAGCAGGTTCTGACAGGTTTTGGAGAACCAGTAGCGGGAATTTTAAACAGTTTGGAGAACCGGCAAATACCATCTCTAGCTGGTCCCAAGGGTGGCTCAGTGGCTAAGATGCTGAGCTTGTCGATCGAAAGGTCAGCAGGTCAGTGGTTCGAATCCCTAGTTCGTGTAACGGAGTGAGTTCCCGTTACTTCTCCCAGCTTCTGCCAACCTAGCAGTTTGAAAGCACATAAAAAATGTAAGTAGAAAAATAAGGACCACCTTTGGTGGGAAGGTAACAGCGTTCCGTGCGCCTTTGGTGTTTAGTCATGCTGGCAACATGATCGCAGAAACATCTTTGAACAGCGCCGGCTCTTCGGCTTTGAAACGGAAATGAGCACCACCCCCTAGAGTCAGGAGCAACTAGCACATATGTGCAAGGGGAACCTTTACCTTTTAGCTGGTCCCAGAGTGGGGTAGGAATGGAGATTTTGCAATATCCTTCTCCTAGGAGTGGGGAGGGAATGGGCATTTTGCAGTAGCCTTCCCCTACTACACCCACCAAGCCACGATCACAGAGCCGGTAATAAAAAAAAGTTGGATTTCACCACTGACTTGTGGTCTATAGAGACACCCCAGGTCTCTTTCACATGTACTACCACCAGCCGTTTCCACCCACCCTCCTCTATTTGCACCACAGAACAGGGTAAGGACCGCAGCAAATGGGACTAAAGGAGAGCATCTTGCCTTGGGAATAAAAACCATTGGTTAAAAAAAAATATCTGGGCTTCAAGTCTGCAAATATAACCTCACTTATCCTAAGGAGGCGGTGGCAAGGCGGAAGTTCAGATTTGTGCCACCTGAGCTGTATTCTTGCCTAACGAAGCGACAACAAAAGCAACAAAACCCAGGTGCCAAATCACGCCAAGCCCTGGAGAATCTGAAAAGAGGAATCTGGAACGCTGTGCCCCATGGATTCAAAGAAAGCAAAGGTCTCCAACCTTGGCCACTTTAAGTCTGGAGGACTTCAACTCCCAGGTTTGCTGGCTGGGGAATTCTGGGAATTGAAATCCACCAGGCTTAAAGTGGCCAAGGTTGGGGACCCCTGAAATAAAGGATCTACTGCAGTAAACGGGGAACGACTCAAGATTGTGAGTGATCTTTCGAAGAGGGGCAGGTTCTCTAAGGCAGGGGTCTCCAACCTTGGTCCCTTTAAGACTTGTGGACTTCAACTCCCAGAGTTCCTCAGCCAGGGAAGCTGGCTGAGGAACTGTGGGAGTTGAAGTCCACAAGTCTTAAAGGGACCAAGGTTGGAGACCCCTGCTCTAAGGTCCCTGCCCCGCTCCTAGCCTCGGACTGTCGCTTGCCCGCCCACCCCCGGGCGGAGACTCCTCCGAGATCCGCCCAGCACCTTCCCCTGGGGACAGTTCCTGGCAGCTGCTCAGTCTTCCGCCTCGGCTGATGGTAGGGCTCGCCCGGGGCACTGCAAGGCGTGGCTGGCTTTGGGTTCCGCATGATCTCCCCATCCCTCTTTGTGTTGCTGGAGGCGGCCAGCCTGCTGCTGGGTGCGGACACCGCAAGTGAGTGGCGGGGAGAGCAGCCGCGGATCTAGACCGGAGAGCTGCTCCGCTTTCCCGACAAATGGGGATACCGGAGGAGCCGGACACGACGGGCACCGATTGGAACTCAACCTGCAGGGAGAACCCGGAGGAAGCTGTCTAAAGCGGGAAGAGACAGGAGATCCGGGCAAGGATGCGGGGCGGAGGGGAGAAGAGCTTCTTTGTACTGGGTGGGGAGGTCACTACCTAACAAGTAATAGTTCTCTCCACTCGCTACGGGCAGTTTTTGCTATCCGTTGCAGCTGGAATTTCCCAGCGCTGTGGGGGCGGGGCTTTCCTCCCTCTCACGTGATTGGCTCTGTCCCTCATGCCCTCTCTGTTAGAACATAGAAGATAAAGGATGCTAGAGTTGGAAGGGACCTCCAGAGGTTTCTAGCAGATTCACAGAGTTGGGAGGGGCCTTGTAAATCATCTAGTCCACCTCCAGCCACCCCTGGCCCAAGCAGGAGACCCTGCCCACATCATTTCTGACAGATCACGTGAAGTGTTAGTGCCACTTTATAATGCTTTGGTAAGGCCACACTTGGAATATTGTATTCAGTTTTGGTCGCCGCGATGTAAAAAGGATGTTGAGACTCTAGAAAGAGTGCAGAGAAGAGCAACAAAGATGATTAGGGGACTGGATTAGGGGACTGGAGGCTAAAACATATGAAGAACGGTTGCAGGAACTGGGTATAAAAATTTAATAAATAAATAAAATAAAATATGTCTAGTTTAATGAAAAGAAGGACTAGAGGAGACATGATAGCAGTGTTCCATTATCTCAGGGATTGCCACAAAGAAGAGGGAGTCAAACTATTCTTCAGAGCACCTGAGGGTAGAAGAAGAAGCAATGGGTGGAAACTAATCAAGGAGAGAAGCGACTTAGAACTAAGGAGAAATTTCCTGACAGTTAGAACAATCAATACGTGGAACAACTTGCCTGCAGAAGTTGTGAATGCTCCAACACTGGGAATTTTTAAGAAAATGTTGGATAGGCATTTGTCTGCAATGGTGTAGGGTTTCCTGCCTGGGCAGGGGGTTGGACTAGAAGACCTCCAAGGTCCCTTCCAACTCTGATATTATTATTATACTATTATTATAGATGGCAGTCCAGTCTCTTCTTCAAAGTCTCCAATGATGAAGCTCCCACAACTTCGGAAGGAAACTTCCGTTGGTTGATAGTTCTCACTGTCAGAAAATATATCCTTATTTCCAGGTTGAACCTCTCCTTGTTCAGTTTCCATCCATTGTTCCTTGCCTGGCCTTCAGGTGCTTTGGAGAATAGCTTGATCCCCTCCTCTCTGTGGCAGCCCCTCAAATATTGGAAGAGTGCTACCCTGTCTCCCCTGGTCCTTCTCTTCACTAGACTAGCTATGCCCAGTTCCTGCAACCGTTCTTCATATGTTTTAGCCTCCAGTTCCCTAATCATCTTGGTTGCTCTTCTCTGCACTTTTTCTAGAGTCTCAAAATCTTTTTTATAATGTGACCAAAACTGGATCAGTGGTGAAATCCAAATTTTTTTACTACAGGTTCTGTGGCCGTTGCTTGGTGGGCGTGGCAGGGGAAGGATACTGCAAAATCCCCATTCCCTCCCCACTCCTAGGGGAAGAATACTGCAAAATCCCCATTCCCCTCCCACTTCTGGGGGAAGGATACTGCAAAATCCCCATTCCCTCCCCACTTCTGGGGGAAGGATACTGCAAAATCTCCATTGTCTCCCCACTCCTGGGGGAAGGATACTGCAAAATCTCCATTCCCACCCCACTCTGGGGCCAGCCAGAGATGGTATTTGCCGGTTCTCCGAATTATTCAAAATTTCCACTATTAGTTATCTGAACTGCTCAAAATTTCTGCTACCGGTTCTCCAGAACTTGTCAGAACCAGCTCGATTTCACCCTAGTCTAGGTGCGGGCTTACTAAGGCTTTTTTAAGGTCC
Organism: Ahaetulla prasina; assembly: GCF_028640845.1. Classification (NCBI taxonomy): domain Eukaryota; kingdom Metazoa; phylum Chordata; class Lepidosauria; order Squamata; family Colubridae; genus Ahaetulla; species Ahaetulla prasina. The sequence goes on along the minus strand of NC_080540.1, from coordinate 3,220,353 downwards.
TACTTTTACTCAGATACAAAGGAACATTTCAAAATAGCAAGCAAGCATTTGAAATTCCTCTGTGGCTCTGTGGCTCAGACTGCTAATGCAGTCTGTTATTAACAGCAGCTGCCTGCAATTACTGCAGGTTCTAGTCCCACCAGTCCCAAGGTTGACTCAGCCTTCCATCCTTTATAAGGTAGGTAAAATGAGGACCCAGATTGTTGGGGGCAATAAGTTGACTTTGTATATAAATATACAAATAGAATGAAGACTATTGCTAACATCGTGTAAGCTGCCCTGAGTCTTCGGAGAAGGGCGGGATATAAATGCAAATTAATAAAAAAAAAAATTCTGCTGGCGGTTTATTTGCCAATGTGGAACGAGATGTTTAAAAAGGGGTGGGACTTTTACTGTGTCACTCTAGCTGCCATCTTGATATTATTATTTTTTTGAACTTCCAGGTGGTTTTTTTCCCTCAGCATATTCTTAGACAGTCTTTCTAGACTCTCAACATCTTTTTTAAGGCAGGAGACTTTATGTCATCCCCGGTCAAATGATTGTCTGGTCTATTTTTGAAATCCTCCAATCGATCAGAATAGAGCTAGAAGGTCTTCTAGTTTAACCCACTGCTCAAGCAGGAGTCCCTAAACTCTAGTGATGGAGTACCCACAACTCCGGGTGGCAAGCTATTCCATTGATTAATTGTTCTCGCTGTCGCGAAATTTCTCCTTACTCCTAGGTTAGGTCTCTCTTTAACAAGCTTCCATCCATTGCTTCTGGGGGTTTTGGAGAATCACCAGTGACTGTTGTGGTCCTCCAGCAGCCTGCGGAGTTGGCAATGGAGTCAGGAGGACAATGGGCAGTCTTGGAGTCAGGAGAAGGCCCGGACGAGGGCTCTGCATCTGAGGCAGAGATAGGGCCAGGGCCAACTGGGAGCAATGCGTGGACTCCGGAGCCTCCAGAGAGGCAGAGGAACAGGAGGAGTCTGTTCCTAGTGCACACATGCGAAGAGCTGCCAGAAGGCAAGAGCAGCTAAAGCAAAAAGGACAACTCAGGAGCAAGGCCAGGGGATATTGGCCCTTCCCATAAAGTTTTAAAGACCAGCAATAGCTCTTGAGTTCTTTGTAGGAAAGCAACTTTGCTACAATTGTTTCTGGTCAGCCTTTGAGGGGTTCTTGCCAAGAAAAGCCTTTGGCAGGGTGCCAAAGAAAACAAAGGTTTGAGACAAGGCCAAAGGACTTTTTCTGAAGGATTTTGTTTTGGAATTAATTTTGACTAAGTTGAGAATGAAGTAATTCTCAGCTGTTCTAATAAAATATATTTCTTTAGGACTGACTGTGTCTGGTAATACCTACTTGGGCCTAGGTCACAACAGTGACAGCCCCTCAAATCCTGGAAGACTATCATGTCCTCCTTCTCTTCTCATAGGTTAGTCATACCTAGTTCCCTCAACATTTCACCATGGCTTGGCAGTTTGACAGTAGTCCTTTGGGGTTTTCAGTTCCATTCAACAGCAAATGATGCTCACTGAATGCCTGCTTCTTTTCTTCCGGTAGCCGCCACTTCCCATGTCCTGCGCTATTTCTTCACCGGTGTGTCAGAACTGGGTCACGGCCTGCCCCGGTTTGTCATTGTGGGCTACTTGGATGATCAGCAGTTTGTCCACTACGATAGCAATTCCCGGAGGGACTTGCCACTGGGGCCTTGGATTCGGAAGGTGGAGGAAGACGATGCCCATTATTGGGACTGGCAAACTCAGCTTTCCCACAGCTGGGAACTCTACTTCCAACTGAGCCTCTGGAACCGCTTCAACCACACCCCGGGTAAGTGCCAGGGAGATGGGAGCTTGGCTACAGGCTGCCTTGCTGCATACCCGCCAAGCAGGGTATTAGCCTAGATCAGGGGTAGTCAACCTTTTTATACCTACTGCCCACTTTTTGTATCTCTGTTAGTAGTAAAATTTTCTAACTGCCCACTGGTTTAGGGGGAGATGCATCAGCTATTCTGGGACGAGGCTCTTCTGTTTGCGGTCGCACTATAGCGCCATTTAGTTTCACTTACGTAACATGAACTAAACTTACGCGCGGGTGATACAAATAGTATATTTTCAGAAATTTAAATTGTCACGGGGAATTTTATGAAAACCTAATGAAAATGTTTTTAAATAATGCTATGAAATTAGTAATAATAATAATAATAATAATAATAATAATAATAATAATAATAATAATAATAATAATAATAATAATAATAATAATAATAATAATAATAATAATTTAATTTGTATACCGCCCTTCTCCCGAAGGACTCAGGGCGGTTTACAGCCACAATAAAATACAAAAACAACACATACAATGCTAAAAACAACCATTAAAAAACTTATTCAGTTGGCCCCATTTAAAATACAATATCAACCCTGTAAAATTTATAAAAATTTAAAACCCATAAAATCAATTAAAAATGTTAAGAATTCAAGCCAGTCCAGCAAGACAAAATAAATAAGTTTTAAGTGCGCAGCGAAAGGTCCGGAGGTCAGGTAATTGTCGAAGTCCAGGGGGAAGTTTGTTTCACAGGGTAGGAGCCCCCACAGAGAAGGCCCTCCCCCTGGGGGCCACCAGTCGACATTGCTTGGCTGATGGCACCCTAAGGAGTCCCTCTCTGTGAGAACGCATCGGTTGCTGGGAGATAGAAGATGGCAGTAGACGGTCCCGTAAATATCCCAGTCCTAAGCCATGGAGCGCTTTGAAGGTAGTCACCAATACCTTGAAACGCACCTGGAAGACAACAGGCAGCCAGTGCAGTCTGCGCAGGATGGGTGTTACATGGGAGCTCCGAATTGCTCCCTCAATCACCCATGCAGCCACATTCTGGACTAACTGGAGTCTCGGGGTGCTCTTCAAGGGGAGCCCCATGTAGAGAGCATTGCAATAGTCCAAGCGAGAGGTAACGAGAGCATGAGTGACTGTGCATAGGGCATCCCGGTCCAGGAAGGGACGCAACTGGCGGATCAGGCGAACCTGATAAAAAGCTCTCCTGGAGACGGTTGTCAAATGGTCTTCAAAGGACAACCGCCCATCTGGGAGAACGCCCAAGTTGTGCACCCTTTCCATCGGGGCCAATGACTCGCCCCCAACAGACAGCCGCAACTGCAGCTGACTGTACCAGGGTGCCGGCATCCACAGCCATTCCGTCTTGGAGGGATTAAGCTTGAGCCTGTTCCTCCCTATCCAGACCCGTACGGCTTCCAGACCCCGGGACAGTACTTCGATAGCTTCGTTGGGGTGGCCTGGGGTGGAAAAGTATAGCTGTGTATCATCAGCGTACAGTTGGTACCTCACCCCAAAACCACTGATGATCTCGCCCAGCGGCTTCATATAGATGTTGAACAGGAGAGGCGAGAGAATCGATCCCTGCAGCACCCCACACATGAGGCGCCTAGGGATCCATCTCTGCCCCCCTGTCAACACCGTCTGCGTCCGGTCAGAGAGGTAGGAGGAGAACTACCGATAAACGGTGCCTCCCACTCCCAAACCCTCCAACCGGCGCAGCAGAATACCATAGTCTATGGTATCGAAAGCCGCTGAGAGGTCTAATAGGACCAGGGCAGAGGAGTAACCCTTATCCCTGGCCCTCCAGAGATCATCCACCAACGTGACCAAAGCCGTCTCCGTACTGTATCCGGGCCGAAAGCCGGACTGGAACGGGTCTAGATAGACAGTTTCATTCAGGTACTGGGGTAGTTGACGTGCCACCGCACTCTCTACAACCTTCGCCGTAAAGCGAAGATTGGAGACTGGACGGTAATTTCCTAAAACAGCTGGGTCCAGGGAAGGCTTCTTGAGGAGAGGTCTCACCACCGCCTCTTTCAAGGCAGCGGGAAAGACCCCCTCCCGCAAAGAAGCATTTGTAATCCCCCGGAGCCAGCCTCGTGTCACCTCCTGTGTGGCCAGCACCAACCAGGAGGGGCACGGGTCCAGTAAACATGTGGTGGCATTCAACCTTCCCAGCAACCTGTCCATGTCCTCGGGAGTCACAGGGTCAAAACTATCCCAAACAGTCTCAACAAGACGAGTCTTGAACCTCTCGCCTGGATCTACCCAATTTTGATCCAATCCGTCCCGAAGCTGAACGATTTTATCGTATAGATAACCGTTAAACTCCTCGGCATGCCCTTGTAATGGGTCCTCCCGCCCCTCCTGTTGAAGGAGAGAGCGGGTCACCCGAAACAGGGCGGCCGGGCAGTTATCTGCTGATGCAATGAGGGAGGAAACATAAGAACGCTTCGCATCCCTCAATGCCACTAGGTAGGTCCTACTATAGGACCTAACTAGTGTCCGGTCAGCCTCAGAATGGCTGGATCTCCAGGCACTCTCTAGGCGTCTTCTCCGGCGTTTCATCTCCCTCAGCTCCTTGGAGAACCAAGGAGCTGGTTGAAACCTGCGCCAGGTCAGAGGCTGCAAAGGCACGACAAGGTCCAAAGCTCCAGCTGCGGCCTGTTCCCAGGCCGCAACTAGTTCTTCAGTTGTGCCGCGGGCCAGATTCTCAGGAAACGGCCCAAGCTCTGTCAGGAACCTCTCTGGGTCCATCAGGCGCCTGCGACGGAACCAACGCATTGGTTCCGTCTCCCTGCGGTGGTGGGTAGCGGTCCGAAAGTCCAGACGAAGGAGAAAATGAACTGACCATGACAAGGGCTCGACAACTAAATCATTTAAAATCAGATCATTCAACCACTGGCCAGAGATAAAAATCAAATCTAGGGTGCCTCCCCTGATGATCTCGTTTAGCCCCTTGGTACTCCGAAGGGCTGAGGGAGAAAAGACGCCTAGAGAGTATCTGGAGGGCCAGCCGCTCCGAATCTGACTGGATACTAGTTAGGTCTCAAATTCAGACCTATCTAGTGGCGATGAGGCTGGCAAAATGGGAGTATTTTTCCAACCTCATTGCATCAGCAGATAACCGCCCAGCCGCCCTGTTTAGGGTGACTCGCTCGCTCCTCCATCAGGGAGCGGTAGAGGATCCCTTAAAGGGTTGAGCTGAGGAATTTGGACAATATCTATTTGATAAAATCGCTCAGATTCGGGAAGGGTTGGACACAGATTGGATGGATCCAGACGGGGTGGGGGAGGCAGGTCTTGATGTTATTATCTGGGATGAGTTTGATCCTATGGCTCCTGAGGACATGGACAGATTAATGGGGGGATTGAATGCGACCACATGTTTATTGGACGCGTGTCCCTCCTGGTTAGTACTGGCCACCTGGGAGGTGACACGAGGCTGGCTCCAGAAAATTGTGAACGCTTCTTTGATGGAGGGTGTTTTCCCTGCCGCCTTGAAAGAGGCGGTGGTGAGGCCCCTCCTCAAGAAGCCTTCCCTGGACCCAGCTATTTTAGCAAATTATCGTCCGGTCTCCAACCTTCGCTTTGTGGCAAAGGTTGTCGAGAGTGTGGTTGCCCCAGTACCTGGATGAAACTGTCTATCTTGATCCATTCCAGTCTGGTTTCTGGCCTGGTCACAGCACGGAAACAGCCTTGGTCGCGCTGGTTGATGATCTCTTGAGGGCTCTGGACAGAGGTTGTTCCTCTGTCCTGGTCCTATTAGATCTCTCAGCGGCTTTTGATACCATCGATCATGGTATCCTGCTGCGCCGACTCAGGGGACTTGGAGTGGGGGGCACTGTTCATCGGTGGTTCTCCTCCTACTTTCCGACCGGTCGCAGACGGTGTTGACGGGGGGACAGAGATCGACCCCAAGACGCCTCTTATGTGGGGTGCCGCAAAGGTCGGTTCTCTCGCCTCTTCTGTTCAACATCTATATGAAGCCGCTGGGTGAGATCATCCATGGTCTTGGGGTGAGTTGTCATCTATATGCTGATGATACTCAGCTCTATATTTCCACCCCTAATCACCCCAACGAGGCTGTTGAAGATGTCCCAGTGCCTAGAGGCCGTACGGGTCTGGATGGGGAGGAACAGACTCAGACTCAATCCCACCAAGACCGAGTGGCTGTAGATGCTGGCGGCCCGGTACAGTCAGCTAATTCCATCACTGACCATTGGGGGCGAACTATTGGCCCCCATGGAAAGGGCCCGTAATCTGGGCATCCTCCTGGATGCACGGCTGTCTTTAGAAGATCATATGATGGCCGTCGCCAGGGGAACTTTTCATCAGGTTCGCCTGATACGCTAGTTACGCCCCTTTCTGGATCGGGCTTCCTTATGCACGGTCACTCATGCCCTTGTTACATCCCGCCTGGACTACTGTAATGCTCTCTACATGGGGCTCCCCTTGAAGGGTACCCGGAGACTCCAACTGGTCCAGAATGCGGCTGCGCGGGTGATAGAGGGAGCACCTTGTGGCTCCCGTGTAACACCCCTCCCCTTCGTAATCTGCACTGGCTCCCGGTGGTCTTCCGGGTTCACTTCAAGGTACTTGTTATCACCTTTAAAACGCTCCATGGGTTAGGGCTGGGATATTTATGGGACCGCCTACTGCCACCATTAGCCTCTCACCGACCAGTGTGCTCTCACAGAGAGGGCCTCCTCCAGATACCGTCAGCTAAACAATGTCGGCTGGCGACCTCCAGGGGGAGGGCCTTCTCTGTGGGGGCCCCTACCCTCTGGAACGAGCTCCCTCTGGGGCTTCGTCAACTCCCCGATCTCAGGTCCTTCCGCCGCGAGCTGAAGACGTTGCTGTTTCGAAGAGCAGGACTAGCTTGAACGTAGTTTTAAATTGGGGTTTTTAAATCAGGGGTTTTAAATGGGGTTTTAAATTTGTATTTAGAAGTTTTAGGAATTCAATTGAATTTAATTTTCTATTCTTTTTTGCTGTTTTATATGTATTATATGTTTTTCTGTTGTTTTATTGGCTGTGAACCGCCCTGAGTCCTTCGGGAGATGGGCGGTATACAAATATAATAAATAATAATAATAATAATAATAATGTGGGTAGGGCCGTCAACTAATTGAGTCAGGTCCATGGCCGTCATGGAAGCCATGAACTCCCGGGCCGTCGAGGATGCCGCGCCAGTCAAAAGTCAATTAAATTTTAAAAAAGGAAAGTGCTTCAATATCGGACAAAACACCGACCGCCCACCATGAAAGATGGACCGCCCAGTAGTGGGCGGTAGGGATCAGGTTGACTACCACTGGCCTAGATGATCTCTAAGATCCTTTACAGCTTTTCCATTCAAGGATTTTATATAATGGATTCTCGCATTGGATTGGTGTCAATTGTAGAGATGATTTTAGGACAGGAAGGATTGAGATGTTTAAAGAAAATTCAGCAAGAGATTTTGCGGTCTGGAGAGTGCAACACTTGTGAGAAAGAAACTCAAATAACCACATCTTCATTTTGTTTAGTATAAGGTGGAACAAAAAGTGATTTGGACAGGATTCTATTAGAATAATTAATAGAATAGATGATTCTAGATGATTCTACTAGAATAATTCTTGCAATCTTTGCAGTATCCTTTTAATTGACCAGCCTACCATAAAGGGCTGAATTAGTTGGGGTTTGAATACAGGTAGTTCTAGATTTACAATAGTCCATTTAATGACTGTTCAAAGTTACCACGTCACTAAAAAAGTGACATGGCAGATTTTCACATTTACGATGATCCTCTTTCCCGACAGTCACACAATCAAAATTTGGACACTTGGCAACTGACTCACGTTTAGGATGGTTGCAGTGTCCTGGGGTCATGTGATCCCCCTTTGTGACCTTCTGACAAGCAGTCATTGGGAAAGCCAGTTTCACTTTACAACCGTGTTACTAATTTAGCAACTGCAGTGATTCACTTAACAACCGGAGCAAGAGAAATCATAAAATGGGGCAAGCAAAATTCACTTAACCAACGTTTTGCCTAGCAACAAAAATGTTGGGATCCATTGTGGTTGTAAATTGAGGATTATCTATAGATCAGGGGTGAAATGCTACCGGTTCGCACCGGTTCGGGCTAACTGGTAGCAGCAGCGGCACGAGGCTCCCACCTGGCCATCATTACTTCCTGGTTTTAACCAGGAAGTAACCCATTTTTGACCCCTGTGCATGACCAGAAGGCTTTGTGCATGCGCAGAGGATCCAAAATTGCACGTGACACGCGCACGCACTTCCAAACCGGTAGGGAAGGTAAGTAGATTCCAGCCCTGCTGTAGATGATCTCTATGGTATCTTCCAAGCCTTTCATTACATCTCTGATACTGAGCGACCTATGCAAACTTCACCAAGGTGTGTTTTGCAGGCTTTCACACCTGGCAATGGATGCATGGTTGTGAGTTACGACAAGATGGACGTAAAGAAGGCAGTTCTCAGTTTGGCTACGATGGGGCAGATTTCCTCAGCCTGGATAAACAGACCCTCACGTGGACAGCAGCCGACTGGCGGGCCCAGGTCACCAAGCGGAGGTGGGAGGCCGATCAGGTCTGGACTCAAGGCCGGAGGAATTTCCTAGAAGGAGACTGCATTGAGTGGCTGCAGAAATACCTGAATTACGGCAAGGAGTCCCTTCTCAGAAAAGGTGATGGGCTGTGGGTTGCGTTGGTTTATCTTTTATAATAGATCACCTGAAGTATTAATATCACTTGATAATGCCTTGCTAAGGCCACACTTGGAATTCTGCATCCAGTTTTGGTCGCCATAATGTAAAAAAAGATGTGGAGACTCTAGAAAGAATGCAGAGAGGAGCAACAAAGATGGTTAAGGGACTGGAGACTAAAATATATAGAAAACGGTTGCTGGAATTGGGTCTGCCTAGTTCAGCGGTCACCAATTGGTAGTCCATGGACCACTGGTGGTCCGCGAGAAAATTTTGGTGGTCTGCAGAAAAATTATTTGCATTTTTGATATTGCACTAAATCAGGGGTCCTCAAACTACGGCCCCTGGGACAGATATGTGCAATGAACGTTTGTGTTGCTGCAGAGTCTCCCCCTTCGGGGTCTTTTTGTGTGGGTCAGAGGAGGGGAGAAATTCCACCTTGAGGTCTGCTTCAGCCTCCTGTTGTGGGGCTTTGGGCGAAGGCTGGAGGGAAGTGCTGCTGGTGGTGAAGAGCCTGAGGGCCTTGTTCCAGTGGGACTGCATCATGGCCTGGAACTGGCTGACCATCTCAGCCCCCTGAGTCTCCAGGCGCCGGTACCTGGCCTTGCACTCCTGCACGTCTTCCCTCTGCTTGGAAAGCCTATGCTTCTAGTCCTCAGTGAGGTGCTTCTGCTGAGTCTCCTCAGTCAGATCCAATTTGAACTGGGCTGTTTTGCCAACTCTTTCTTGTGGTGGCTGCTTAGCTCCAACACCTGCTTCTTGTTGGGGCCCTAAGAAGCTCAGGTGGGCAGGTAAGGATGGGCTGGGAGAGGAGGGGCGAGTAGAGGCCGGCAAGGTGCCCCTTGATGTGAGTGACATCAAGTTGGGCGCGCCCACCCAGTCACATGACCACCCGGCCGGTTATTAGGCAGATCGTATTAGTGGTCTGCAGGATTTAAAATTATGAATGTAGTGGTCCCTGAGGTTTGAAAGGTTGGGGAACCCTGGTCTAGTTTGATGAAAAGAAGGACTAAGACTGACATGATAGCAGTCTTCCAATATATCGGGGGCTGCCACAAAGAAGAAGAAGCCAACCTATTCTCCAAAGCACTTGAAGGCAGGACAAGAAGCAATGTATGGAAACTAATCGAGAAGAGAAGCAACCTAGAACTAAGGAGAAATTTCCTAACAATTAATTATGGAACTACTTGCCTCCAGAAGTTGTGAATGCTCCAACATTGGGAGATTTTAAGAAGAGATTGGACAGCCATTTGTCTGAAACGGAATAGGGTTTCCTGCCTGAGCAGGGATTGGACTAAAAGACCTCCAAGGTCCCTTCCAACTTTCTTATTGTATTCTATTCTATAATGACAATAACTTTTGCTAGTGGTGGGGTAGACTGGATGACCTCTGTGTCTTCTTACACTTCAAGGTTTCTATGAGTTCAATCACGCTTCATGGATTCCTGGACTGCTCCAGAATTTGTGCAGATGATGGTGTGAATGAACAGCCCAATCCTTTGCAGAAAGTTCTCTTCCGTAAATTCCTTTCACTCAGAAATAATCCTGTATGCCACAGTATGATAGCCAGGGGAGACACTGACCTCCTGTAAAGGAAGGGAGTGAAGAATTAGAAAATGGAATCAAATGCACACCTCTGGAAGGGAATTATTCACTTTTGGGACAACTTCTGGGAGAAAGTAAGGCTTAACACCACTATGGTATGGTTTAAACCAGTGGTAGTCAACCTGGTCCCTACTGCCCACTAGTGGCCATTCCAGCTTTCATGGTAGGCGGTAGGGGTTTTGTCCGATACTGAAGCACTTTCCTTTTTTAAAATTTAATTGACTTTTTAAAAAATTTTCATAGCATTATTTGAAAACATTTTCATTAGGTTTTTATAAAATTCCCCGTGACAATTTAAATTTCTGAAAATATACTATTTGTATCGCCCGCGCATAAGTTTAGTTCACGTTACGTAAGGCGCTATAGTGCAACCACAAACAAAAGAGCCTCGTCCCAGAATAGCTCGCACATCTCCCCCCACACTACCCAGCTGTAACAGACAAGCAGAGCTGGTAGCCAGCGCCCCCCCCAAACCCAATCCACGGTGGGCGGTTAGACAATTTTACTACTAACAGAGATACAAAAGTGGGCGGTAGATATAAAAAGGTTTACTCCTGGTTTAAACTCTGGAACTTTGGGCTTCCTTCCCAGGGCATATCAAAACAGAGGACCAGGAATGGTCCAATCCTGCTTCTGATATTCAACAATAGCAGGCAGAGGTATTGGACTGCATTGCTCATCATCCTTCACTGTTGACCATGCTGCTTGGGCTAGATGGGATCTAGAGTCCTGTTGCATCTCCAGATTCTGTCTCTTGAGTCTCAAGCCATCATTTGGCCGATGATTAAGAATGTTTCAATTTTTGCAGAACCTCCCGTGGTGACAGTCACCCGGAAAGAGAGCTACGAAGGACTGGAGACCCTCATCTGCCGTCTGCACGGCTTCTACCCCAAAGAGGTTGACGTCACTTGGAGGAAAGGTGGGGAAATCTTGGAGCAGGAGACCCTCCGTGGTGGGATCACTCCCAATTCAGACAGGACCTACCACACCTGGCTCAGCATTGAGATCGACCCCAAGGAGAGGGAGCTGTACAAATGTCATGTGGAGCATGACGGTCTTCTGAACCCCCAGGATTTCTCCTGGGAGAAGCCAGGTGAGTGGTTGCAGTGGAAGGACGGGGTGTGTGGATGTCGGGGAGTGCATGTTAAGACTTATTTACGGGGTGCTGTTCTTGGTACTTCCCCATACTGCTAATATCTAGATTCAGTCTAGAAACTAGAGCAACTAAGATGATCAAAATTATGCATATACCCACGTATATTATATGACACAGAGAAACAACACAGTGTAGTTTCGATTTATGCATGTACATGGCAAGAAAAACAAATCTTGCAAGTTTACCAGATGGCATAGGGAACAAAGCTGTTACAGAATTGGGTAGTCCTGCTAGAAATACTTTGAAACTTCCTTCCAGAGGGGAGCAGAAGGAGAAACAGACCATAAAGTGGGCATGTGGGATCTCTAAGAATGCTTCGAGCTCTAAGTCAGGAGGGCCTTTTACCAAGTTCGCTTGGTTCGCCAGTTGCGTCCCTTCTTTGACCGGGATGCCTTATGCACGGTCACTCACGCTCTGGTTACGTCTCGGCTGGATTATTGCAATGCTCTCTACATGGGGCTGCCCTTGAGGTGCACCCGGAGGCTGCAGTTAGTCCAGAATGCAGCTGCGCGAGTGGTAACGGGAGCCGTTCGTGGCTCCCATGTAACACCACTGCTCCGTAGTCTGCACTGGCTTCCTGTAGTCTTTCGGGTGCGCTTCAAGATTCTGGTTACCACCTTTAAAGCGCTCCATGGCTTAGGACCCGGGTACTTACGAGACCGCCTGCTGCTACCTTATGCCTCCCACCGACCCGTACGCTCTCACAGAGAGGGCCTTCTCAGGGTGCCGTCCGCCAAACAATGTTGGCTGGCGGCTCCCAGGAGTAGGGCCTTCTCTATGGGAGCACCAACACTCTGGAACGAACTCCCCCCTGGCTTACGTCAAGTGCCTGATCTTCGGACCTTTCGTCGTGAGCTTAAAACATATTTATTCATTCAAGCAGGACTGGCATAAATAGTTGTTTTTAAATTGGGGTTTTAATAATATTTTAAATTTTTTAAATGTTTTAATTATCGACCGCATAGTAATAGTTCATTTTAAATTCTTTTAATTGTATATATTCTGTGTTTTATTTTGGCTGTACACCGCCCTGAGTCCTTCGAGAGAAGGGCGGTATAGAAATTTAATAAAATAAAAATAAATAAATAAAAAATAAATAAGCCAGAGGTGTTAATCACAAGGCCCGCAGGCTGGGTGCTTAAATCTGGTTAGTGGGGCTGGCCAGGAAACATCAAAGGACCATCCCGCAGTGCCTCTGCTGGCCAAAACAGGCTGTGTGTGCCCCCCCCCGCCTCCCCCACCCCTACAGCCTGTTTTTGGTCACCCCAGCCTTCAGCAGCATTCTGCCGGCTGAAAACAGGCCACACGGAGGCCCTGCAAGTTTTCGGGCTCCCAGACCTCCAGCAGCACTCTGGTGGATGAAAATGGGCCCCGCAAAGGCCCCACATGTCCCCCACATGGCCCATTTTCGGCTGGCAGAGTGCTGCAGGAGGACTGGAATGGATTACAATTATGTGGCCTCAAGTAACTGCCTGATCTTTTTTTTTTAAATTTGCATTTATATCCCGCCCTTCTCCAAAGACTCAGGGCGGCTTACATTGTGTTAAGCAATAGTCTTCATCCATTTGTATATTATATACAAAGTCAACTTATTGCCCCCAACAATCTGGGTCCTCATTTTACCTACCTTATAAAGGATGGAAGGCTGAGTCAACCTTGGGCCTGGTGGGACTTGAACCTGCAGTAATTGCAAGCAGCTGCTGCTAATAACAGACTGTCTTACCAGTCTGAGCCACAGAGGCCCTGTGACTAATGACTAATTGACGGTCATTTCTATTTACTAGCCTGGAAATTTACCTCTGCTGTTAGGTCTTGTATTATCATGTTATTTATGCTATTATGCTTCCTGTGGTCTTTCGGGTGCGCTTCAAGATTTTGGTTACCACCTTTAAAGCGCTCCATGGCTTAGGACCCGGGTACTTACGAGACCGCCTGCTGTTACCCTATGCCTCCCACCGACCCGTACGCTCTCATAGAGAGGGTCTCCTCAGGGTGCCGTCCGCCAAACAGTGTCGGCTGGCGGCCCTCATGGGTAGGGCCTTCTCTGTGGGAGCATCGACGCTCTGGAATGAACTCCCCCCTGGCCTACGTCAAGTGCCTGATCTTCGGACCTTCCGTCGTGAGCTAAAAACATACTTATTTATTCAAGCGGGACTGGCATAATAATTTTGATTTAAATTGGGGTTTTATTAATATTTTTAAATATTTTAAATTTAATTTTAATCATTAGCCGTTTTGTAATTTTGCTAGGTCTTAATTTGTTTTTAATTGTATATATTTTGTATTTTATCTCCGGCTGTACACCGCCCTGAGTCCTTCGGGAGAAGGGCGGTATAAAAATTCAATAAATAAATAAATAAATAAATAAATAAATAGTTAGTTGAAAAATAAAAATACAATAGTATAAATAGCTTTTCTGCCTGGAAAAGCATTTCACTACTAAAGAATGTGTTATAAATTTAGAAATAAAAAGTTTAGTGGAGTATGAAGATATAGGTAATAAATGTTTGCCAATAATACCTGGTTGAAGAAAGGAAAATGGTTATACTTGTAAAGAACTGTGGAAAGAAAAAAGAGAAGGGGAAAAAAAAATATTGACCCTGTGTCAAATGCCCACCAGGGCCACCGGCCCTCCGAAGTCAAACATAACCCTGATGCGGCCCTCGATAAAATTGAGTTTGACACCCCTGCTCTAAGTATATAGTGCTTATAAGCAGTAGCCTGAATAACAGGAAGTGAGTTTCCTATATTCTTCTCGGCTGTCCTTACCACTCTCTGTATGGACTTTCTATCTGAGGCCAACTTTTTGTTCTTTTCTTAGTTTCATCTGTAACGGGGATCCTCGTGGGCAGTGTCCTAGGTGCTCTGGCTGCTGCTGTCTTACTGGTAATTGGGATCCTGTTCTACACCAGTAAGTAAACTGAGATTTCTTCCAGTTGGTAGAAGCTTCTTGGTGGCAGTTTCCGCCTCCTTCCTACTCTCTGAGAAAAACACTTCTCTTATAATGGGCAGGGTCCGAAACTCATAACATTCAACCCAACACTTTCTAAACATGGATCAATGAGCAGAGCAATCCCCATCAATCACGAGAATGGAATCTGCCCATGGATTAGTCCTGGAAGTCTCTAAATAGAAAGGGCCAAGCAAGGGGTAACTGTTGTGTCTTGTCCGCTCTCACCGCAGCCGGGGTCTGCTTATCTGCTCCCGAACACGGAGGAATGTATGCCTCCCGGCCCCAGTACTGGCTCCATGCCCAGACAAGCTGCAGAGGAGGGAGCATCCCCCGGCCCCAGCCCTGGCTCCATGCGCAGGCAAACGGAGCAGCTAGACCCCTCCCCCTCCTCCACAGCATGTGAGCCTGAGGAAAGTTTACTTCCAACAACAGCTGATTGGAGTGACCCTGGCATCAGAAGATTGGATAGGCGGAGGCAACAGAAGGAAGGGAGGGGCAGGCCTTAATGAGTGCTGAGTCATGGAGCCACACCCCATGGCCTATATAAAGGATCTGCTTTCTGGCAGTCTCTGAGTCAGGCAAAGTCGAACTTATCTTGCTGAAGTCACTTACTGGTCTCCTGCCTGCTCTGAGGACTTTGCTAGGACTTTGGGCAGAGCTGCAGAGGCAAGCCTGATTCGGATTTCCCTGACCCGGCCGTCAGCGGAGGAGTGGGACACGACAGTAACCCAATTCTATCTCTTTCAGACTTTCCTGCACGTGGTCTCCAATCTTTGTGGTCTGGCCCAGGGGTGTGGGAGGGGAGGAAATGGTTCCATGCAAGCGGCAGGTGCATACATTCACCTATTGTTTGCATCAACCGATTCCAAACAAGCCATGACACAGGACCTGGCCACCGCCTGGGGATTGGGGACCCCTGTCCTATATTGCTCAATGGTGGCAGCTCTTCTGCTACCAGTTTGTTTTGGCATCTAGAACAGAGGTGTCAAACTGACAGCCCGCGGCTTTGATGTGTCACACATGGGCCACCCCCACCCCAGCTCCGCGAAGGCACAAAACGTCCCGTGATGGCAATGTGACAACGCGGGTTTGATAACCGCAATCTAGAAGAACAGGGCAGTTGTCAAAGGTTCTTCTGGATCCAAAAGACATCCAGGTACCTCCAGAAATTTCTCTCCTATCTTGACATGGCCCACCCAGTGCAAAATTGAAGAGCTTCTCCAGTTGTTGACTTGCTGACTTCCTACAAGCTGTAAGCGAGGCGCACATTCTTAGTGATTGTCTTGTATCCTATTGTTGTGCCTCGTCCTCCCTCCTCTCCTCAGCCGGGCCCCTCCCGCCTCCTCCCCGGCCTGCTATCAGATTCAGAGTCTGATAATGAAGAGGAATGGCCTGGCATGCCTCCAGCCCCCAGCCCTGGCACCATGCCCAGACAGAATGTCAGGAATGAACAAACAAACCTCACTCCTACAGCGTGTGAGCAGGGAGCCAGTCACGTGCTAGAATTACCGGCAGCAGAATCAGAGGAAGGGAATCCACAGTGGACGGATCCCTGCTTCCAGAGATCTGAGAGGCGACGTCAGCAAGGAAAGGAGGGGCAGGCCTGCTGAGTCATGGAGCCACACCCCACAGCCTATATAAAGGATCAGCTTGAGTCAAGCAACTTTGAGTCAAGCAAAGTCTCATCTGGTTTGCTGAAGTCACAACTTGGATACCTGCCTGCCCTGAGAAATCTGAAAAGAATTTTGCAAAGCTGCAGAGGCTTTGTGGCCACGCTTGATACAGACTTCCCAGACCCGGTCGTCGGAGGGGGAGGGGGACACGACACCTATAGGCCCCCTGGCCTTTCCAAGTGAAGGCATGCTCTCAACCTCTTGGCCTTCTAAGCTTCTGGTTCTGCTAAGAATTGGGCTAATGGTTCTTGGTCTGCTGAGTGTTTAACTAAGTAATTAGTTACTGGTTCACTGTCTGTAGAGGGACACGGTGGGTCAGTGGCTAAGACGCTGAGCTTGTTGATCGAAAGGTCAGTAGTTCGGCGATTCAAATCCCTAGTGCTGCGTAATGGGGTGAGCTCCCGTGACTTGTCCCAGTTTCTGCCAACCTAGCAGTTCGAAAGCACATAAAAAATGCAAGTAGAAAAATAGGGACCACCTTTGGTGGGAAGGTAACAGCATTCTGTGCGCCTTTAGCATTGAGTCATGCCGGCCACATGACCACGGAGACGTCTTTGGACAGTACTGGTTCTTCGGCTTTGAAACAGAGATGAGCACTGCCCCCTAGAGTCAGGAACGACTAGCACATATGTTCAAGGGGAACCTTTACCTTTTACCTTACTGTCTGTGGATTTTTACTGATTGTCAGATATAATGACTTATAATACCATGGGAAGAAATATCCATCTGGTCCAGTTCCAAGGCAGGAGAAAGGCATTGGAGAAAAAAATGGGGGCTGGAGGCTGATTGGAAAGAGGGTCCATTTATTGACGAATTAAAATTACATGGGTTGTGGTGCAGCTGACCACATGGAGTTGCGCGTGAGAGGTTTTTATACCTTCTCTTGGGCTTTGCACTTGAGCTTCCTGTTCTGTGCAAGGACATTTGTTCTATTGGCTGTTGTCAGACTCCCATGGGGCCATGTAGGGGTTATGTGCGGGTTATAGCTGGCTCTATAGGTTATCTGAGCTCCCAGGTTTTGTTGAGGTTTTCTGGGGGTGGTGCAACTGAGGGTGATGCAGTGAAGGGGCTTGCGTTCTGAAAGGGTCTTGGGAAATTCCTAGTGTGGCTTAATGGCTTTTTTCTGTGTTGGGCCTTGGGTGATGGCTATTTGCTTATGAATAGAGCTATCTAGTTCTCTATACACTCTTTATCTCTTAAGTGTTGACATCTGCTGAGGGCTATTAAGAAAGGTGGGGACTGCTTTCTCCCTCTTAAAAAAACATGTTTCTCCCTTTCTCATCCAGGGAAATATAATATTCTGCCTTTTTAATATTTCTCAAAATATCCTTCTAGGAGAGGAGTGGGTGCTAACTTTCTACAATAAGGTACTTCAGGTGTGGAATACTTAAAACTCTGTAACCATTTCATCATTATAAACCTAAAGTTCAACTTTGGGGAATGGGGGATATCTTCAAATCAGCATGGACTCCTGGCAATTTCCCAGACAATCCCTGTGATTTTCTTGGCAAGGTTTTTCGTAAGTGCTTTGTCGTTGCCTGTTTCCTAGGTTGACAGAGAATGACTGGCCAAAGTCACTCAGCCACCTACCCTGCCTAAGGTGGGACCGGAAAAGCATGGTCTCCTGGTTTATAACCTTAACCTTTATCCTAATCTGGCCCTCAATTGGGCCTCTGTGGCTCAGACTGCTAATGTAGTCTGTTATTAACAGCAGCTGCCTGCAATTACTTCAGGTTATAGTCCCATCAGGCCCAAGGTTGACTCAGCCTTCCATCCTTTATAAGGTAGGTAAAATGAGGACCCAGATTGTTGGGGGCAATAAGTTGACTTTGTATATAAATATACAAATAGAATGAAGACTATTGCTAACATAGTGTAAGCCGCCCTGAGTCTTCGGAGAAGGGTGGGATATAAATGCAAATTAATAAAAAAAAATTAAACTAGGTGTCAGCATTCCAGAAAGCCCTCCTTGCAGAAAAGACTCCGACGCAAACATCTTTCAAAGTTCTTTTACTAGCATAGGTAATCTGGCACAGTTGGTTGAAATCCGAATCTGGGGATCCGGGTTCCTCCTTCAGTAATGCAAACTCCAAAATCCTCTCCCTCATGATCCCTCTGCCGATCACATGCTCCAATCTTCGACCGTCCCATCTCGAGACGTCACTCCGGCCACTCCTTCTCCAGATGCGAGCTCAGCCTGACCTTGACTGGCAGGAAGAATGTTGTTCTGTCTAATAATCCTGTCTACCACCACCACCCTCCCCTACTTTCCCCCACAGGAGAAAGTGGCAGCGTGTGGAAGCCTTTGGCCTAGTATGGCTTCCAAAGCTGACACTAGGACTATTACAGTTAGGCTGCAAAACTCAGTCTCTCCATGGGAGATGTCATGTCCCACTCCCCACTCCGATGAACGAGTCAAGGAAGTCCGTGACAAACTTGGCAACGAAGCCTCTGCAGCTTGCCAAGTCCCTTCGAGGTTTATCAGGGCAGGCAGGAGTCCAAGTTGTGACTTCAGCGATAGGGTCCGGTATCAGCAAACTCGATAAGACTTTGCTTGACTCAAGGTTGGAATGCCAAAAGCAGGTCCTTTATATAGGCTATGGGGTGTGGTTCTATGACTCAGCATTTATCCAGGCCTGCCCCTCCCTTCCTTCTGCTGGCGTCGCCTCTCAGATCTCTGGAAGCGAGGATCCTCCCACTTCATCTGGATCTGCTGTCTGGGAAAGGGAGGGGTCAGAAGGAGTAGGCCCGAGCAATTCCAATACCTGGCTGACTTCCTGCTCTGACGGCTGAGCCAAAGGAACACACGCTGTATGAGTGAGGTTTATCAGGGTTGTCCTCCCACTCCTGGAATCCTCTCCGGGCATGGGGCCAGGGCCGGGGGCTGGAGGCATGACAAGCCGTTCATCTTCATTATCAGACTCGGAGTCTGATAAAAGGCCTGGTTGGAGACGGGAGGGGCCCGGCTGAGGAGAGGAGGGAGGACAAGTCACAACAGATTTGTATGTACCCAATGGTGAAATCTGAACCGGTTTGCTACCGGTTCGCTGGCCGCGCATGCATGCTGTGTGCCAAGCGTGCGCTTGCGCGTGCATGCACATTCACAGCAAATGCATGCTGTGCGCGTATGCATAGCACACGCCAAAGGGAGGCTTAGGAAGGTAAGTTGAACAGCAAGGGGGGGAAATCAGCTGTGGCGCATGATCTTGGGAACCTTTTTGAAAACTTTTTTAAAAGCATTTTTTACTACCGTTCTGTCGTGTCCCACTCCCCCTCCGACGGCCAGGTCTGGGAAGTCTGTTTCAAGCGTGGCCACGAAGCCTCTGCAGCTTTGCCAAATTCCTGTCAGAGTTCTCAGGGCAGGCAGGAATCCAAGGTGTGACTTCAGCAAACCAGATGAAACTTTGCTTGACTCAAATTGCTTGACTCAAGCTGGTCTTTTATATAGGCCATGGGGTGTGGCTCCGTGACTCAGCACTTATCCAGGCCTGCCCCTCCCTTCCTTTTGCTGACGTCGCCTCTCCATTCTCTGGAAGCGGGGATCCGTCCAGTGTGACTTTCCGTCATCCTGATCTGCTGCCGATAATTCTAGCACGTGGCTGGCTTGGTGCTCACACACTGTAGGAGTGAGGTTTGTTTGCTCATTCCTGACATTCTGTCCGGGCATGGTGCCAGGGCTGGGGGCTGGAGGCATGCCAGGCCGTTCCTCTTCATTATCAGACTCTGACTCAGATAGCAGGAGATGAGAGGGGCCTGGCTGAGGAGAGGAGGGCGGGCGAGGCACAACACGTTTGGGCGAATAGGTAGTAAAAAAAAATGCTTGAAAAAGGTAAAAAACAGGTTCCAACGATCACAGTTGTGCCGTGCAATCATCGGAACCTTTCTAAAAACTCTTTAAAAGCATTTTTACTACCTATTCGCCAGAACTGGTAGTAAAAAAATGCTTTAAAAAAGTAAAAAAAAAAAAAAAGGTTCTGACGATCACGTGGCACAGCTGTGATCATCAGAACCTCTTTTTAAAAACCTTTTAAAAGCATTTTTTACTACCATTTCTGGCAAAAAGGTAGTAAAAAAATGCTTTAAAAAAAAAAATAAGGCTTGGACGATCGCAGCTGTGCCACGTGATCATCCAAGCTTTTTTAAAAACTTTTTTAAAGCATTTTTTTTACTACCTATTCGCCGGAACCGGCAGTAAAAAAATGCTTAAAAAGTTTTTTTAAAAAAGTTCCAATGATCAGCTGAGTATTGCAGGTCGCTCAGCTGATCATTGGGACTTTTTTTTTTTTTTTTTACATTTTTTAACTAGTGCTTCGGCAAACCAGTAGCATTTTTTACTACTGCTTCGGGTGAACTGGACCAAACCGGTAGCATTTCACCCCTGTATGTACCCGTTTGCTGCCATCCTGGGGTGGGGGGGTGTCATCTGGTGTGTTTGCGAACTAGACTAGGTGCTGCTAAATTAAAAGGCTAATCTCTGAAACTACACTCTAAGGCGGGATAGTCAACCTTTTTATACCCACCACCCACTTTTGTATCTCTGTTAGTAGTAAAATTTTCTAACTACCCTCCGGTTCCACAGTAACGCGCCGTGTATCATCGTCTGCGCATGCCTCTCGTGCTTCATGGATTGGGTTTGGGGGGGCGCCGGCTACCAGCTCTGCTTGTCTGTTACAGCTGGGTGGTGTTGGGGAAGATGCACGAGCTATTCTGGGACGAGGCTCTTTTGTTTGCGGTCGCACTATAGCGCCATTTAGTTTCACTTATGTAACATGAACTAAACTTACGTGCGGGCGATACAAATAGTATATTTTCAGAAATTTAAATTGTCACGGGGAATTTTATGAAAACCTAATGAAAATGTTTTTAAATAATGCTATGAAATTTTTTTAAAAAGTCAATTAAATTAAAAAAAAGGAAAGTGCTTCAGTATCGGACAAAACCCCTACCGCCCACCATGAAAACTGGAACGGCCACTAGTGGGCAGTAGGGACCAGGTTGACTACCACTGCTCTAAGGCTTGGATAAAATATTA
Source organism: Ahaetulla prasina (assembly GCF_028640845.1). NCBI lineage: Eukaryota > Metazoa > Chordata > Lepidosauria > Squamata > Colubridae > Ahaetulla > Ahaetulla prasina. Next base: position 3,199,421 of record NC_080540.1, on the reverse strand, counting down.
ACTTACACAGCCCTTTGTAAAGTGTTAAAAAGATTGGGTCTAACTTTTTCTTTGTGTTTTCAGAAAAATGGCGCAAGGGGTACCAAAATGCATCAAGTAAGTGAACACAGCCTCTCTGAAATGGAATGCGTATTCATGGCACTCACGGAAATTCCCAGGAAGCGCTTCCACACTGGGAGGGCTCCGAATTGGCCAAGATGGCAGACAAAGCGTCACAATGCATACTGCTGTACTTGCATCAAATTGGGCACACATTCAAAAATTGGGAGTGGGGTGAAAGGTTACATGGCAACACTCACTCTGCCATATTTTCAAATTTTACCCCTACACACACACACACACACACACACATACACACTGTGAGTGGCACTGGATGTAGCCCCCACCCCCCCAATGCACACATCAAAGCAGCCATCAGAAGAAATAGTGACAAATTGGTCCAAGTTTTGAGAAGGACATAAGGATGATAAAAGTCTGGAAATGAAGCTATAGGAGGAATAGTTACAAGTATCTGGAGATGTTTGGCCTCCAGAAAAGATGAGCAAGAAGAAATGGGTTAGCAGTGTTCAAAACTCTGAAGGGGTGTCACCTAGAACAGGGGTCTCCAACCTTGGCAACTTTAAGACTTGTGGACTTCAACTCCCAGAGTTCCTCAGCTGAGGAACTCTGGGAGTTGAAGTCCACAAGTCTTAAAGTTGCCAAGGTTGGAGACCCCTGACCTAGAAGAAGGAATAGGTTTATTCCCTGTTGCTCCAATGGGCAGGATCAGAAACAGTAGATTAAAACTACTGAGAAAGAGGATCTGGATGAAAATCATAGGAGATTCCTGATTATCAAAGCTGTCACTCAGTGGATCAGGCTGCAGCGTGTTGTCATGAGTCCTCCTTTGCCAGAGACCTTCTAAGAGAGGTTGGGTGATCATATTTCGTGGATTCTATACTGGGCAGGAAGTTTGACCAGATGATCTGATTTTTCTACTTTCTGCGGAATAAGAGCATGGTATATATCCAAAGAGAAAAATGACTGTGAGAAAGAATCATAAGGTTTCCGGGCCAATGAAGGAGCTCTTGTCCCATTGAAGGCTACCTCATTTGTAGACCGATGAGATCTTCCAGTGGGTAGACTCAGTGAAGAATTGTCTTCTCCAAATTAAGTTCCCCCAATGTATCAATGTCAGTGATATAGCCACCGATTCTCAGGGAGAAACAACTAATTCATATAGCCGTGATGGTGAACCTATGGCACACGGAGCCATATCAGTGGGCACGCAAGCTCAGCTCTGGCACGCATGTGCATGCCAGCCAGCTGATTTTCAGGCCTTCTGGGCCACCTGGAAGTAGGGAAACAACCTGTTTCTTGCTTCCGGAGGGCCTGAGGGGGTGGGGAAGGCCTGTCTTTTGTTCTCCCCAGGCTCCAGAGCCTCTCTAGGAGCCTAGGGAGGGTGAAAATGGCCTTCCTCACTCCCCAGAGGCCCTCTGGAGGTTGGAAATGGCCCATTTGCCAACTTCCGGTGGGACCAGAAGTTGGGAAGCAGGCTGTTTCTGATCTCCGGAGAGCCTCTGTGGGGGAAAGGCCATTTTCACCTTCCCCAGGCTCCTAAAGAGGCTCTGGAACCTGGGGAGAGCAAAAAACGGGCCTACCGGGCCCACTGTGCCATCACATGCCAAAAGCAGGGGAGCGCAGGGGGGGGTCATGTGTAGGGGCAGGGCGCATAGAATTATGGGTGTGGGCACATACGTGTGTGACCACAACCCCCACGCGACCCCCACTTTTGGCACACAATGGCAAAAAGTTTAGCCATCACTGTCACATAGTATTTAAGATGGGTGTGTGTGTGGTTTCAACGTGTGTCTGGAATAAGCAAAATACTGTAGAATGATCTTCCTCAAGTTGGTGTCCTCCAATAGAAAATTTGTAGGAAGAATACCAGTAGTTATAGGTATCCGGAGATGTTTGGCCTCCCGAAAAGATGACCAAGGAGAAAACGGGATAGGTTAGAATAGCTCACATGTCCTCCAGTGCAAATAGGAGAAGATGGGTCAGAAAGAGTGGAGACTACTTCTGTTTGACCATATTGACATTCTTCTTTCTTTGATTTTCAGGGAACAGCCAAGAATCATCTTCTTGTGGCAATGGTATGTAAGAATCAGAATCAGAATAGAGCTGGAAGGGACCTTGGAGGTCTTCTAGCCCAACCCCCTGCTCAAGCAGGAGGCCCTATACCAGGGGTGAAATGTAAAAAATTGTACTACCAGTTCTGAGGGCCTGGCTTGGTGGTGGTGGGGATAATGTAACTGGGTTGGCGTGGCCAACTTTTTTTAAAAAAAACTTTTAAAAGCATTTTTTCTACAACCTCACACATCTTAGAATTGTCAAGGTTGAGACACACTACTAGACAATTATCTTCAGAACTGCCTTAGTGGGATCTGTACCGAAGAGGGGTGTCTACATGACCTTTAAAGGGACTTCCAACTCTATTCTTTTTTTTCTTTTTTCTTTTAATTTGAATTTATACCCCGCCCTTCTCCGAAGACTCAGGGCGGCTTACACTGTGTTAAGCAATAGTCTTCATCCATTTGTATATTATATACAAAGTCAACTTTTATTGCCCCCCCAACAATCTGGGTCCTCATTTTACCTACCTTATAAAGGATGGGAGGCTGAGTCAACCTTGGGCCTGGTGGGACTTGAACTTGCAGTAATTGCAAGCAGCTGCTATTAATAACAGACAGACTTAGTCCGTTGAGCCACCAGAGGTCCTCTATTCTATTCTAGATCCCTTTTCATTCCTCCTCTTTGTAGTTTGTCTATTTTTAGCTCACCCTCTTCTGGCTCATTTTTAATTTCAGATATAGTGGAATGACTCGCGACTGGTAATCTGGATCAGAGGTTTTCCCGCCTGAAACTCATTAGATGTGTGGAGGCAACAATTGCAAACCCAGGAAGATGCTGGACTGGCCGGCTAGATGGGGATCGGTGCATCTTCATTTTCTTCCTTCTACTTCTTTGATCCCGGAGATCCCCTGGGAGTATTAATTGAGGACAGATTAAATTTTCGTCTGTTGCGGTTTGACTTTGACGGCGTAAGAACCAGCACAAAGGACGTAAAAGTGTGATAAAGGTTACAGCCTGCAGGATTATCCTTGATTTTTGAGAATACCTACCAGTTTTCAGGGGACGTGGTGGCTCAGGGGCTAGGACGTTGAGCTTGTCGATCAAAAGGTTGGCAGCTCAGCGGTTCGAATCCCTAGTGCTGCCGTGTAACGGGGTGACCTCCCGTTGCTTGTCCCAGCTCCTGCCAACCTAGCAGTTTCGAAAGCACATAAAAATGCAAGTAGAAAAAATAGGGACCACCTTGGTGGGAAGGTAACAGCGTTCCGTGCACCTTTAGCGTTGAGTCAAAGCTGGCTGAGGAACTCTGGGAGTTGAAGTCCACAAGTCTTAAAGGGACCAAAGTTGGAGACCTCTGCTCTAGAAAGAGTGCAGAGAAGAACAACAAAGATCATTAGGGGACTGGAGGCTAAAACATGAAAACCTGTTACAGGTACTGGGTTTGTCTAGTCTAGAGGTGACATGATAGCAGTGTTCCAATATTTGAGATTGAGAGTGTCCACCTAATTCTCCAAAGCATCTGAAGCAGTGGTGAGTTGCTCCCGGTTCGGTCCGGTTCTTGCGAACCGGTAGTAACAGTGGCGGGAGGCTCCGCCCACCCAACCGGACATCATCACGGACAATCTCCGTGTACGCAGAAGCACCCGCACACTCCCGCCCCGAACCAGTAGCGGAGGTAAGTAGAACCCACCTCTGACCTGAAGGCCGAACAAGGAGTGATGGATGGAAACTAATCAAAGAGAGAACTGTCAGTGTTCCAGAAAACCCTGTCAGCTTTGGAAGCCATACTAGGCCAAAGGCTTCCACACGCTGCCAAGAAATTTCCTGACAATTAGAACAATCAATCAATGGAACAGCTTGCCTTCAGAAGTTGTGGATGGTCCATCACTGGAGCTTTTTAAGAAGAGAGTAGACAACCATTTGTCTGAAGTGGTATAGGGATTCCTGCCTGAGTAAGGGGCTGGATTAGAAGACCTCCAAGGTCCCTTCCAACTCTGTTTTTCCGTTAGTCTGATTTTGTCATCTTATTTACATTTAAGGTACTGCCTTTCGGGATTGTTGTGATTATTTTGCTGTGTTGTACACTTCTGTAAACTGCTTACTGTAAGAGAGAGCAGTGGTGGTGCAGTGGTTAGAATGCAGTATTGCAGGCTAACTCAGCCCATAGCCAGCAGTTTGATCCTGAACATCTCAAGATTGACTCTTCCTCCCTCCCTCCCTCCCTCCCTTGCTGTGGTGGCGCCATGACTAAAATACAATATTGCAAACTAACTCTGCCCACTGTCAGCAGTTCAATTCTTATGCCTCAGTATTTAGGAAAAAGATGAAAGAATTTTATATCTCTCCTTTGGGTTCCTCTCTTACTTCAAGATATGGTTTAGATAGAACTGATCTATTTATTTCTTAATAAATCCAATTTTTGCTACAAAAACAAGAAGTGTCCATTTCCATTTATTGGTCATTGGATTCGGCTCGTGCGAGTGAATTCTGCTTGCATGATGACCTGGTTGAAAAAGAAACAAATTTATATTTCTATACTGGATAGGTAACAAATTCATAAATAAATAAAACATAAACAGATTCACCAAATTTGTCTGACCAAGAAGTGTACAGCTTGTGCAGCATTTTCTAGGATTGGACTTGTTCTGAAGGCCAAGCCACGGAAAATTCCCATGGTCAGGACGAAATCTGTCTGGGCTCTTTCCTCCTCTGTGTCCTGCTTGAGCAGGGGGTTGGACTAGAAGACCTCCAAGGTCCCTTCCAGCTCTATTGTGATTTGATTGAGTCCCTGAAAGGGGCCTGTGAGCTCCCTCCAGCTCATTTGGGGAAAAGATACCTGAAAGGGAGACTGGGCAGGGGGGGAAGGAATCACCCTGGAGCAGCTGGGGGGGCTACTCTGGAAGGAGGGGCTCTTGGGTGATGGGAGGGGAAGGTCAGCATCCCCCAGAGGCTGAGGGGGCAGCCCCACAGTTGGAGAGGGGCTAGGAGGCCAAAGGGCTGCAAGCTGAAAGAGTCCAAATCCAGGAAAGGCTCTTTTGCAAAGATTCCTCAGAGGAAAATCTTTTTCATAGTCTTAGTATCCTAAGGATTGTGGAGGGATGGATGGAGGGAAGGAAGGGGAACGAAAGGGAGGGAAGGAAAGGAAGGAAGAAAGGAAAGGAAAGGAAGGAAAGGAAAGGAAAGGAAGTGTAAGGTTCAGAGGTTTTAGGTAATTATCGTCCGGTCTCCAACCTTCGCTTCGCGGCGAAGGTTGTAGAGAGTGTGGTGGCATGTCAATTACCCCAGTACCTGGAGGAAACCGTCTATCTAGACCCGTTCCAGTCCGGCTTTCAGCCTGGATACAGCACTGAGACAGCTTTGGTTGCGTTGGTGGCGGGACTGGATTAGATTTTAAATTTACTGGTTTTAAATGGGTTTTTATTATTTATATTGTTTTTAATAATTCGGCTATAGAATAAGTTTTTTAATTGTCATTTTAGTTTGTATTTATATGTATTTTTAATTGCCTGTGAACCGCCCTGAGTCCCTAGGGAGATAGGGCGGTATATAAATATGAAAAATAAATAAATAAATAAATAAAATCTCTGGAGGGCCGGGGATAGGGGTTATTCCTCTGCCTTGGTCCTATTAGACCTCTCAGCGGCTTTTGATACCATCGACCATGGTATCTTGCTGCACCGGTTGGAGGGATTGGGGGTGGGAGGCACCGTCTATCGGTGGTTCTCCTCCTATCATTCTGACCGGTCGCAGACGGTGTTGACGGGAGGGCAGAGGTCGGCCCCGAGACGCCTCACTTGTGGGGTGCCTGAGGGGTCGATTCTCTCGCCCCTCTTGTTCAACATCTATATGAAGCCGCTGGGTGAGATCATCAGTGGCTTCGGTGTGAGGTACCAGCTGTACGCTGATGATACTCAGCTGTACTTTTCCACACCGGGCCACCCCAACGAAGCTATCGAAGTGCTGTCCCGGTGCCTGGAAGCCGTACGGGTCTGGATGGGGAGAAACAGGCTCAAGCTCAATCCCTCCAAGACAGAGTGGCTGTGGATGCCGGCATCCCGGTACAGTCAGCTGCAGCCGCGGCTGACTGTTGGGGGCGAGTCATTGGCCCCAATGGAGAGGGTGCGCAACTTGGGTGTTCTCCTGGATGGACGGCTGTCTTTTGAAGACCATTTGACGGCCGTCTCCAGGAGAGCTTTTTACCAGGTTCGCCTGGTTTGCCAGTTGCACCCCTTTCTAGACCAGGATGCCCTATGCACGGTCACTCATGCTCTCGTGACATCTCATCTGGATTACTGCAATGCTCTCTACATGGGGCTCCCCTTGAGGAGCACCCGGAGACTCCAGGTACTTCAGAATGCGGCTGCGCGGGTGATAGAGGGAGCCCCTCGTGGCTCCCATGTAACACCTCTCCTGCGCAGACTGCACTGGCTGCCTGTGGCCTTCCGGGTGCGCTTCAAGGTTCTGGTAATTATCTTTAAAGCGCTCCATGGCATAGGGCCAGGCTACTTACGGGACCGTCTGCTGCCACCGATTGCCTCTCACCGACCCGTGCGCTCTCACAGAGAGGGACTCCTCAGGGTGCCGTCGGCTAGGCAGTGCCGACTGGCGACACCCAGGGGAAGGGCCTTTTCTGTAGGGGCCCCCACCCTCTGGAACGAGCTTCCCCCAGGACTTCGTCAACTTCCTGATCTTCGAACTTTCCGCTGCGAGCTTAAGACACATCTATTTATTTGCGCAGGACTGGACTAGAATTTTTTAAATTTAAATCTGGTTTTAATGGGGTTTTATTATTTATATTTCTATTTATATTCGGCCTTATTTAATAAGTTTTTTAAATTGTTGTTTTATTCTGTATATATATATGTTTTACTTGGCTGTAAACCGCCCTGAGTCCCTAGGGAGATAGGGCGGTATAAAAGTGCGAACAAATAAATAAATAAATAAATCAATCAGAGAAGCGCTTAAGTCAACTCTGAGTGGACCATCCCACAACGTACAAGCAAAGAGCATGCGCAGAAAGTCCACACTTAAGGAAAGTAAGATGTGGTGGCTGAGGCACTAAGACACTGAGCTTGTCAATTGAAAGATCAGCAGTTCAGCAGTTCGAATCCCTAGTGCTGCCGCGTAACAGGGTGAGCTCCCGTTCCTTCTCCCAGCTTCTGCAACCTAGCAGTTTCAAAAGCACGTTAAAAATGCAAGTAGAAAAAATAGGGACCATCTTTGGAGGGAAGGTAACAGCGTTCTGTGCGCCTTTGGCATTGAGTCATGCCGGCCACATGACCACGGAGACGTCTTCGGACAGACGTCTTTGGCTTCAAAATGTCGATGAGCACTGCCCCCTAGAGTCGGGAACAACTAGCACATATGTGCCAGGGGAAGCTTTATCTTTACGGAAAGTATGGTGTCCTTTTTATAACTTCAGAGCAGAGGTGAAATGCTCCCCGGTTCGGACCAGATTGTCCGATCCAGTAGCGATGGCGGTGGGTGGTTTGGAGAACCCGTAGCAAAAATGCCTGCCCCTCCCCACCCATGCCCACCCAGTGCCTGGTCGCCCGCTTCCCTGCTTGCCGCTTCTTTTATTTTTTTAATTTTTTTTTATTTTTTTTATTGCTTTTTTCAACAAACAAAAAAGAAAATACATTATTGCACCCTTGTGCTATACATAAAAAAAGGAAGATTTGGGTCTTTGGATATGTCCTCATGATTGCCAAAATCCACGTTCTCGAGGTACAGGTACCAAAGCGTCCAATTTTCCAAGCGCATAGTCCACGAATGGTTTCCAAGTCTTCCAGAAAATATCTTCTTTATACACACCACTTCTAATTTTAATATCACATGTCATTTTATCATTTAAGGCTAATTTCCACATTTCAGAATTCCACTCTTCTATTCTAAAAATCACATCTAATTTCCAATATCTAGCTATTATAATTCTACCTATTATAATCATAATTCTAATCAATTCTTTTTCATATTTTGTTAATTCTATTTCCTTAATTACCAACAATAATATAGTTTCCACTCTCAATATTATTACTTTCCCCATCATTTCAAATATCATTTTCTCCAATTGTTGCCAAAACATTTTAACCTTATCACATTTATACCACATATGTTCATAAGTCCCCAATTCCATCTCACATCTCCAACATTTTTTACTAATTTTTTTATCCATTTGTGACAATCTTACTGGAGTCAAATACCATTTCCAAACAACTTTATAATTATGCTCTTTAATCCTTATAGATAAAGTTCTCATAATTCTACTATTCCAATTCACATTCCAATCTGACTCTGGTATTTCAATATTAAGATCTTTTTCCCAATTTGTCCTCATCACTCTTTGTAATTTTTCATCAGAATTTATAATCTTATAAACCCTACTAACGAGTCCCTTTAGCCCAATTTCATCTTTCATAATCTGAGATACTAAATATTCAAATTCAGTTTCACATCTATTTATCGAATAGTTTTCCCTTCTTTCCCGCTTCTTTTAAAAGGTAAAAAAAGGCTCTTGACAATCACAGCTGAGCTGTGCAATCAAAGCATTTCTTTTTACTTTTAAAAGCATTTTTTTACAATCCATTTGGCCAAATGGGTTGTAAAAAAACGCTTTTAAAAAGTAAAAAAATGATTCTGATGATCCCAGCTGAGTTGCCTAATCCTCAGACCCTTGTTTTTATTTTTAAAAGCATTTTTTTTACAACCCATTTGGCCAAATGGGTTGTAAAACAAATGCTTTTAAAAGGTAAAAAAAAAACAACCACTCTGATGATCCCAGCTGAGTTGCCTGATGTAAGAGCCTCTTTTTTTTTTACTTTTAAAAGCCATTTTTTTAACAACCCATTCGGCCAAATGGGTTGTAAACAAAATGCTTTTAAAAATAAAAAAAAAGATTGTGCGCCACAACTGATCACCCCCTACCCCCCGCTGTTCTACTTACCGCATGCCTCCTTTTAACGTGCACCTTGCATCTGGTAGTAAACCGGTTCAGATTTCACTACTGCTTCAGAGACATCAGTTTGGTACCCCATTCTGGCCCCCAATTCCTACATTATCTTCAAAGCATTCCTTATGGCCCTGCACAAGACGGATGCTTCCCTTATCCATCGGGGCTGGGCGCTTAGCAACACAGATCCAAAGGTTAGGTCCTTCCTGGCTGGGGCCAAAAGTGTAGCGGGGGGGGGCACCCCAGATGTGCTGGCTGTGTTAACTCATCCCTGACAGGCAAATGATCTATGCAGCTTCTAACCTGAGCGATGTGCCAGGTGTTGAGTGGCAGAGAAAAACAAGAGTCAGGTTGATGGACTCAGATGGATGGCAGGAGCACCTCTTTTGCAGAGGCCAAATGCAAATTCTACAAATACAGAGCAGAAGCAAATGTTTACAGGAGCCAAAGGCAGGTTAGATAAATTTTACGACTAGCACAAGCACCTCTTTAAAAAAGTGAAAGAGCAAGTTAAACTAATGCTACTGATTCTGTTATTATTTCCCTATTATTAGGTCCTTTCGGAAGGAAGGAAGAAAAGAAGGAAGGAAAGAAAGAAGGAAGGAAGGAAGGAAGGAAAGAAGAAGGAAGAAAGAAGAAGAAGGAAAGAAGGAAGGAAGAGAGGAAGAAGGAAGGAAGGAAGGAAGAAGGAAAGAGGAAGGAAGAAGGAAGGAAGGAAGGAAGGAAGGAAGAGGAAGAAGGAAGGAAGGAAAATAGAAAGGAAGGAAGAAGGAAGGAAGAAAGAAGGAAGGAAAGAGGAAGAAGGAAAGAGGAAGGAAGAAGGAAGGAAGGAAGGAAGAGAAGAAGGAAAGAAGGAAGGAAGGAAGGAAGGAAAGAAAAAGAAGGAAGGAAGATGGAAACAAGGAAAGAAGGAAGAAGGAAGGAAGGAAGGAAGGGAAGAAGGAAGGAAGGAAAGAAAGAAGGAAGGAAAGAAGGAAGAAAGAAAGAAGGAAGGAAGAAGGAAAGAAGGAAGAAAGAAAGAAGAAGGAAAGAAGGAAAGAAGGAAAGAGGGAAGGAAGAAGGAAAGAAGGAAGGAAGGGAAGAAGGAAGGAAGGAAGGAAAGAAGGAAGGAAGGAAAATAGGAAGGAAGGGAAGAAGGAAGGAAGGAAAGAAAGAAGGAAGGAAAGAGGGAAGGAAGAAGGAAAGGAAAGAAGGAAGATGGAAACAAGGAAGGAAGGAAGGAAAGAAGGAAGGAAAGATGGAAACAAGGAAAGAAGGAAGAAGGAAAGAGGGAAGGAAGAAGGAAGGAAGGAAGGAAGGAAGGAAAGAAAGAAGAAAGGAAGGAAAGATGGAAAGAAGGAAAGAAGGAAGGAAGGAAGGAGAAGGAAGAAGGAAGAAGGAAGGAAGGAAGGAGGAAGAAGAAGGAAGAAGGAAGAAGGAAGGAAGAGGAAGGAAGGAAAGAAAGAAGGAAGGAAGGAAAGAGGAAGGAAGAAGGAAGGAAGGAAGAAAGAAGAAATCGAAGAAGGAAGGAAGGAAGGAAGGAAATCAAGGAAGGAAGGGAAAGAAGGAAGGAAGGAAGGAAAGAAGAAGAAGGAAGGAAGAAAGAAGGAAAGAAGGAAGGAAGAAGGAAGGAAGGAAGGAGAAGGAAGGAAGAAGGAAAGAAGGAAGGAAGGAAAGAGGGAAGGAAGAGGGAAAGAAGGAAGGAAGGAAAATAGAAAGGAAGGAAGGAAAGAAAGAAGGAAGGAAGGAAAGAGGGAAGGAAGAAGGAAGGAAGGAAGAAAGAAAGAAAGAAGAAGGAAAGAAGGAAGGAAGGAAAGAAAGAAGAAAGGAAGGAAAGATGGAAACAAGGAAAGAAGGAAGAAGGAAGGAAGGAAGAAAAGAGGGAAGGAAGGAAGGAAAGAAGGAAAGAAGGAAAGAGGGAAGGAAGAAGGAAAGAAGGAAGGAAGGGAAGAAGGAAGGAAGGAAAGAAAGAAGGAAGGAAAGAGGGAAGGAAGAAAGAAAGAAGGAAGAAGGAAAGAAGGAAGGAAGAAAGAAAGAAGGAAGGAAAGAGGAAGAAGAAGGAAGGAAAGAAAGGAAGGAAGAAAGGAAGGAAGGAAGGAACGAAGAGACAGAGAGAAAGAAAAAAGAAAGAGAAAGAAAAAAGAAAGGAGAGAAAGAAAGAAAGAAAGAAAGAAAGAAAGAAAGAAAGAAAGAAAGAAAGAGGGATTCCTGCTTCCTCCCCTCTGATTTCCCCCCCATTGAGATCCAACAGGGGCGCTTCTTGAATGAAACCCAGCCTGGGTCAAAACAACAACAACCCCCCCACAGCCCTGGGGGAAAACCTGCCCCCGCCCCGCCCCGCTCCCCCCCCGCGGCCCCTTTGCCAGGAAGGGCTCGAAAGGCAGAAGCTTCCGGGAGGGGGAGGGGCGGGCAGGAGCCTCACCCCACTTTATTGGGGGAGGGGCCGGAGGGGCCCCTCCCACTCCAGGTAGGATCCGGGGGGAGGGGCCAAAAAGAAGCCCACCCCCTCCTCCGGGGCAGCCATGAACCCCACCCCCACCCACCCCGTTGATCTGCGTCCCCTCCCCCCGAAAGGCTGAAGGGAGCCCCGCCCCTCCCACTTTCTCCGCTCTTCTCTCTCTCTCTCCCCTCCAGCGGGGGGGCGGGGGGAAGAGGAGACGACGGGAGGCCCCTCCCACAAACCGATGACGCGACAGACAGGAGAATTCCCATTGGTCCTTCCGCTTTTTTGGGGGGCCCTCCCATTTCCTCTGTTCTAAGGAAACTCCTCCCTCCTAATCCAGACCGACCGATTCCGTCGCTGGAGCCGGAAGCAGCCGCGTCTTTCTCCCTCGCTCTCTCTCTGTGGGGCCGCTTGTGGCTCCCCCCGATACCGCTGGCGAGGCCGCCGCTCCGGATCTCTGGAAGCCAAGGAGACCCCCCCCGGTAAAGGGGCGGGTTCGTGGAGGGGCGGGAGGGAAGAAAGGGGCTGGGATCCCAGGAGTGGGAAGTGGGGGCCCTTCCTTGTCCTTTGGAGAAAGGGGCGCTCGAGGCGGCGGCCTCCCCCTCCCAAAAAAAAAAAAAAGCGAAAGGGATTCAAAAAGAGGAAAAGAAACTGAAAAGTGGAAAGAAGAAACGCGAGAGCGGCGCCCGCCCGCGTCTCTTTCTTCCCCGCCCGCCCGCGCACACCCCTCCCAACGAACAGTGCGCGCTCTTTCCTTAAAGGCCTCTTGTTTGACGCGCCCGCCCTGCCCCTTTCCCCCCCCCGGCGCCTTTGCCGGGACTGCGCGTGCGCGAGGGGGGGAGGAAGGTTATTCAGCCCAGGGCCCTTCAACCTTGGTCCCTTTAAGACTTGTGGACTTCAACTCCCAGAGTCCCTCAGCCAGCAAAGCTGGCTGAGGGACTCTGGGAGTTGAAGTCCACAAGTCTTAAAGGGACCAAGGTTGGCGAGCCCTGACTCAGCCGGTTCCACCAAGTCGGCAAACAAGTTGAGCTACTGGTTCTCCCGAACCGGTTAGAACTGGCTGGATCCCACCACTGCTCCTCCTCCTTTCCCATCATCCTCAGCCCCTCCTGCAAAAAAAAAAAAAATCGTCTTCCTCCCGTTTTCAAAGTGGTTCCGGTCTCTGCTTGGTGCGCAGGAGCCACCAGGGGGCGCGCTCCGGAGGGAAAAAAAAAGAGAAGGGGCAAAAAGAGCCAAAAGCCGGACGGGTGGCCTAAAAGAAATTTCAGGAAGAAACGGAGCATGCGCAGGAAAGCCTAACCTGTTCTGTTTAGGGGGTTTCAAAAACTTTGGACGGAGCTTGGGGTTTTTCAGAGGGGGTGATGATGTCACTGAGAAGCTGGCCTCTCTAGGACTTTGCCCCTCCCTCCCCTCTCCGCCACAAGGTGCAGGGAATGGGCGCTGCCTAGTGAGTGGGGGGGGGGCTCTTTGTGGGGGGGGGAGAAGGGAGAAGCCACGTGCTGGGACTTGCAAAGGGGGTCTTGCAAAGGCCTCCTCCAGTCTTTGGAATCCTAGCAAGGGGTGAGGGAAGGCCCTGGGCCCATTTCCCCCTGGCCTCCCTTTGCATGCATGTTCTACGCCAGGGGTCTCCAACCTTGGTCCCTTTAAGACTTGTGGACTTCAACTCCCAGAGTCCCTCAGCCGGCAAAGCCGGCTGAGGGACTCTGGGAGTTGAAGTCCACAAGTCTTAAAGGGACCAAGGTTGGAGACCCCTGTCCTAGGCTATGTGAGTGTGTGTGTTTGGGTGGGGGAACAGAGTTTCAGACCAGCCCTGTTGCTCTCCCCCACTTCCTGGAAGAAACACAGCATCATCCCCAGGAAGGAGGAGGGGATCTGGGGGAGCCCTCCACCTCCCCACCTCCCCATTTCCTGAATGGGGGGGGGAGAGGGAAAACTTGCATTGAAAAAGGCAAGCAGGACTCCTCCCCGCCCCCAAAATGCCGGATTCCACTTCCAAGTGAGTTGTGGGGGGGGGGGGAGAGCCACACAGGTATTTCTGCTATGGGCTGGGGTAAACCCTGCCCTCTGGCAGCCCCTTTGCCAGGAAGGGCACAAAAGGTAGATTATTTCCGGAAGGGTGGAACCCATGTAATTGTGGGAGGGGCACTCCCACGGAGGGTGTGTGTGTGAATGAATGCATACATAGATTCATACATATATATAGAGAGAGAGGCACTGAAGGTCTCACCGCTGTTGGGAGGAAATTCTCCTCTGTTGGATTTCTTCCAGCCGGGACTTAATGATCAACACTTTGATGAATAAATTGAAGAACGAAGCAGAGCTGCCAGAACGAAGCTTTTAATGACCAGGAACCAAAATGAGTGACATTCAGCAAGGCTTCTTGGCTAGCTAGGAAGATTGACATTCAAATATGTGATTTATAGACCCTTTCTGAGTTTTACTCTAAATCTGTTTTTTGGTAATGTTTTAATCCTGTGCTTGGTGACGTTTAATCCTGTGTTTATTGATGGGATAATTTCCCTAGTCAGCTTTGTTTGGAAGGAAGAAGGTTAATCTCTCGCCTCTCTAGGACTTTTGCCCTGCTGCCGGGTAAGGGGTGGGGGCTCTTCTGGGGGGAGAATCCTCATGCTAGGATTTGCAAGGGGGTCTCATCCAGTCCTTGGGTTCCCAGCAAGGGGCACGGGAAGGCCCTGGCCTCATGTTCCCCTGCCATCCCTTTGCATGCATGTGGCGGTGGGGCAGGGGTGAAATGCTCCTGGTTCGGACCCGATCACCCGATCAGATAGCGATGGCGGCAGGTGGTTCGGAGAACTGCTAGCAAAAATCCCTCCCCACCTCCCGCATGCCGAGCTGAGCCGTGCGATCATCAGAGGTTGTTTTTTTTTAACTTTTAAAAGACTTTTTTCTCAATCTCTTCGGCCAGTTGTAAAAATGCTTTTAAAGGGTTCTGGCAATCAGGCAATTCAGCTGGGATCCTCAGAACCCTTTAAAACAGGGGTCTCCAACCTTGGTCCTTTAAGACTTGTGGACTTCAACTCCCAGAGTTCCTCAGCCAGCAACGCTGGGAGTTGAAGTCCACAAGTCTTAAAGGGACCAAGGTTGGAGACCCCTGCTTTAAAAGCTTTTAAAAGGCTCCTCTGGCGATCCCAGCTGAGTTTGCCTGATCATCAGAGGCCTTTAAAAGCATTTTTCACAACCTCTTCCGCCAAGAGGTGGTAGAAAAAATGCTTTTAAAAGTAAAAAAAAACAACGTTGGCCATGCCCACCCAGTCACATTACAACCCGCCCCTACCAAGCCACGCCCACAGAACCGGTAGTAACAAATTTTACATTTCACCCCTGGATAATTTCCCTATTCAGCAGACCGGCTGTGTTGCTTCCCCCCTCCCTGGAAGAAACAGCATTATCCCCAGGAAGAAGGAGGGGATGTAGGGGAGCCTTCCATCTTCCCCCTCCGCATTTCCTCTGGGGGAGCCCCTGAATGGGAGTGGGGGGAGGGGGAAGGCTTGCATTGCAAAATAAAATTTTGAAAAAAGGCCGGGGGGAACAACTATCTCCCTCCCTTCCCCATTTCCTGAGAAAGCCCCTGAGTGGGAGTGGGGGGGGAGAGGGAAGGATTTTCTAGACCGGGATTCCCTATGCACAGTCCCTATGCACAGTCAGTCATGCCCCCATCATTTCTCGCCTGGACTACTGCAATGCTCTCTACATGGGGCTCCCCTTGAAGAGCACCCAGAGGCTTCAGTTGGTCCAGAATGCGGCTGCGCGGGTGATAGAGGGAGCCATTCATGGCTCCCATATAACACCTCTCCTGCGCAAGCTGCACTGGCTGCCTGTGGTCTTCCGGGTGCACTTCAAGGTGTTGGTTACCACCTTTAAAGCGCTCCATGGCTTAGGACCACCCTGAGTCCTTCGGGAGAAGGGCGGTATAAAAATTTAATAAATAATAATAATAATATCTACGGGATTGCCTTCTGCCACCGTTTGCCTCCCACTGACCCGTGCGCTCCCATAGGGAGGGCCAAACAATGTCGGCTGGTGACCCCCGGGGGGGGCCTTCTCTGTGGGGGCCCCTACCCTCTGGAACGAACTTCCCCCAGGACTTTGTCAACTTCCTGATCTCCGGACCTTCTGCCGCGAGCTGAAGACATATTTATTCTTCCGTGAAGGACTGGCATAGAATTAGTATTAGTATTTGTAATTTTAAATGGGGTTTTATGTATTTTTGTATTTGTATGGTTTTATGTATTTTAATTTAGGGGCCAAATTTAATAAGTTTTTTAGCACTGTTTTTATTTGTATTGTATCCATTGATTGTTGATGTTATCTGGCTGTGCACCGCCCTGAGTCCTTCGGGAGAAGGGCGGTATAAAAATTAAATTATTGTTGTTGTTGTTGTTATTATTATTCCCCAAAATGCCTGATTCCCCTCCAAGAGCTGGGGTGGGGTGGGGGGAGCCACACAGGTATTTCTGGAGAAGCTGTGAACCAGGGAAGCCCCATTAGCATTGTTGAGGTTGTCTAGTTAGGTAATGGACAATCAGCAAGAAAACAGCCAAGCTCAGAGGACACCAATGACTCCATTTACCATTAAGCTGGCAGTGTGGTTGGAGCGTTTAATGGGAGCTTTGAGGTCGGTGTCCGTTCATCTGGTTTTGGGCCTGTTGTGTGAACCGTGTTCTTGTTGGGTCTTTTGAAAGGGGCGTTTCCGTCGGAAGGACTCAACCAACCAGGGATTTCCAAACTTTGAGGATGCAACAAAGCCACCCCACCCCATCCATCCCTGGGAAAAAGAAAGATGAGGGAGGATGGATATCAGACACTTAAGGGGGGGAAATAAATGTGCCTACAAATATTCAGTCAGATCCAGAGTTTGTTTCAGACAATGTCGAACTCAAGCGACCAATTGCTATCTCTTGCTTACTTGTTACAGAACTATAAGTGTTCGTTGCTTGGCTGTGAGGGAGAAGAAATTCAAAGTCCTAAATTTACCATATTTTTGGGAGTATAAGACACCCGCCCCCCAAGAAGTGAAAATTTGGGTGCGTCTTATACACCGAATATAGTCAAAAACGTGAAGCACGGAGGAGGCGATGAAAGCACACACAAGTAACTGATTCAGCAGGATTCAATAATTTCTCTTTATATATAATATAACACATGAAGTAAATATACAATACCAAAAGCAAATTTTCCAAGTGGTAGTAAACACAAGCAGAGGGGAGGAGTTTCAGTTTGAATTTCAGAGATCAGCACAGCACGCAGCTTTAGTACAGGAACAGTTGAGCTAAGCCATGCCCAGGCTCCTTGCTGTCTCCTTCCTTGTTGCCCACACAGCAAATACTGTTTCAGTTTCCAAACAGCCCTCAACTCTCACACACACTGACAGGACACTAGCCAGATGAATACCAAAGGATGCTGGTAGGCAGCGGCAGAATTGTTTTTCTTATTTTCCTCCCCAAAAACTAAGGTGTGTCTTACACTCTGGAATGTCTTATACTCTGAAAAATACAGCATACCTTCTATATTCTGGGTTATTGATGGTTCCTGAAGATTTTCCTTCTACCTCTCCTATCCAGGGAGACCTAGTTGCTTTCTCTGCTCTGGCCTAGGCCCACCCAGAAACAAAAAAAAGGTGTAAAACAGCTGAAAATGAAACATTGATTCTGAAATTGTGTTTTCTTTTCAAACTTGCAGGTAGAAGTTCCTTGTGGACCAAACTATATCACACGTAAGGAAGGCTAGCTGGTGTACCGAGTTTTGTCCAGGGCAAGATAAGTCCGGTGGAGATCCATTGGCCCGTTTCATAGCCTCGGTCTTGGAGATCCAAGCAGCTGTTGGCATCTTTTGTATCTGGATTAGAGAATAGAGGAAAAAATGGAGGGACAACACCCATTAGATGCAGAAGCTGGACAAAGCCCTGCTGCTGATCAGTTTGGGAGCTATGTGGAGGTCAGGATAAAAACTGAACCAGAGGATGAAGATGAAGAGTCCATCAGCTCGGAGGTCCAGCGTCAAAACTTCAGGCAGGTGTATTACCAGGAGGCGGAGGGTCCCCAAGGACTTTGCAGCCGACTCCATCACTTTTGCAATCAGTGGTTGAAGCCAGAAAGACATACAAAGGCACAGATGCTGGACCTGGTGGTTCTGGAGCAGCTCCTGTTCCTTCTGCCCCCAGAGATGCAGGGCTGGGTGCGGGAGTGTGGACCAGAGACCAGCTCCCAGGCGGTGGCCCTGGCTGAAAATTTCCTCCTGAGCCAGAAGGAGGTGAAGAAAGAGGAGGTCGAGGTGCAGGTGAGAGATCTTCATCTTCAGCGCTCAAAGGGGGTCTTAATATACATCTTAATATATGTCCTCTATGGAGTTTCTCAGTTATCTAGGTCAACATTTTATTTCTCATCCAAGAAGCTTCTTCAGTTCTGAAAAATCCTCTTAGTTGACAAGCGAGACATTTTCAAAGGAAAAAAACCAAGAAAGTCTGCTTGTCTTTTGCAAAAAGCATCTTTGGGACATTAATATATGTTGATGTTCTTAACTTTGTGGCATTATTAACACAAGGGCTTTTCCTCTGAAGATGTCCAGTTGTGTCCACTTCTTCAGGTGGTCTCATTATTTCCCTTTCTGTCTTTCTTATCAGATCCAAAGGCCTGTCTCGGGGGCTATTCCTCAACATCTGGATGGAAAGAGCAACCCCTTAAATCTTTCCCAGGAAGTGATTATTTGGAAGATCCCCCAGGAAAGTCCAAGTTTGAGCATCTCACCAGGTAAGGGAAGGTGCTCCTAAGCTGCATGAAGTTCTTTCAAGAAAGTCCAGCGCTCTTTTGCGCAGTGGTTAGAATGCAATATTGCAGGATAATTCAGCTCGCTGCCAGGAGTTCGATCCTCACCGGCTCAAGGTTG
This sequence comes from Ahaetulla prasina, assembly GCF_028640845.1. Taxonomy (NCBI): domain Eukaryota; kingdom Metazoa; phylum Chordata; class Lepidosauria; order Squamata; family Colubridae; genus Ahaetulla; species Ahaetulla prasina. The sequence goes on along the minus strand of NC_080540.1, from coordinate 3,181,038 downwards.
ACTCAGCCTTCCATCCTTCCGAGGTCGGTGGAATGAGGACCCAGATTGTTGGGGTCAATATGCAGACTCTGGAAACTGCTTAGAGAAGGCAGTAAAGCAGTATGAAGTGGTATATAAGCCTCAGTGCTATTGCTATTTCAACCCTGAGCTACAAATATTCTCCTTTATTGAAATGCTGCCATTTGTGATTTAGAATGAAGGGATCAGTGATTTTAGGCTTTTTATAACTGTGGTTGTGGTCAGTGATGGGATTCAGCCGGTTCGTTCTCTTCGGTAGAACTGGTAGCTAACTTTTTGTGCAGTTCGATGAACACAGCTGCCTGCAATTACAATTACTGCAGGTTCGAGTCCCACCAGGCCCAAGGTTGACTCAGCCTTCCATCCTTTATAAGGTAGGTAAAATGAGGACCCAGATTGTTGGGGGGGGGGTCAATACAAGTTGGCTTTGTATATAATATACAAATGGATGAGACTATTGCCTTACACAAGGTAAGCCGCCCTGAGTCTTCGGAGAAGGGCGGGATATAAATTCAAAAATAAATAAATAAAATAAATAAAACCGGCTGATCCCACCACTGTCTGGCCCCGCCCCGCCCTTCCCAGCCACTCCTTTTCTCACCTCGTCTGCCTTGGCCGCTCGTCTAGTTTTTGGTAAATTGCTCTGTCTCACATGTATAGCGACCACAATCGAGTTCAAACTAAAACTTTTTAAATTTTTTCGCAGTTGCCCTTAACAGGATGAAAAGGAAACAGAATTTTTCAGTAAGAAGCAGTAAGAAACCAAGACTGGAATCAGTTATATCAGAATTGGTCGTGGATGATAGAAACCAGGTACAAGCACAACCACTCCAGCCACTCCAACTTGGAGAAAGCAGCACGTCAGTTATTGAAATAAATAAAGATACCTCCACAATTGAAAACAGTCTTCCTGAATGCTGGACACTGCAACAATATAACAATTTTAAAGAAAAATACGACGGATTGGAAATTTCTAACAAAAAGTTAGGTTGCGAGTATTGTGCAAGACACGGCTTCCTAAAAATGAAAAGTGTTCATGTATCAAAGGAGTGGAAATATTTTCAGATTGAAGCATCAGGGAGAAATAGAGAGGTAAAACAAGCTTCTCTAAGGAAAAAAATGAAAGAACATTTTTCATCGCGAGCTCATAATATTTGTAAAGAGAACATAAAACAATGTGAGGAGGTTTCCATAGCAAGATTGATGAATGAAAAATATGAACAAACTACTTGTACATTATTTAATACAGTTTACAGCCTGGCACAAAGTTGTAAACCATTTTCGGACATAAAAGAGGAGATGGGTTAGGTAAGGGAATAGGACTACATTCATGTAAAACTGCAGTCAAAATAGTTGATTTCATTGTAAAAGAAATTTAAAAATTTACTAAAATTATTGAAAATAATCTGAAAATATGCTTGATTATTGACGAAGCCTCAACAATAGCTTGCAAACCAGTTGTCATACTTTTCAGAAAAGTTGAGGATTCAGATACATCACCAACAATTTTCCTTGAGCTAGTTGAGTTGGAAAAACAAGATGCAAAGACAATATATTCTTCAGTTTTGCAAAGTTTAAATAATGTTGGGCTTACTAAGAACTATCCAAAAAATTTTTAATCAGATTTTGCTCCGATGGTGCCAGCGTTTTGCTTGGGAGAAAATCTGGAGTGAGCACTAGAATAGCAAAAGAGTTTCTACATAGTAATATGGCACTATTTAAGCCAGGGGTAATCAACCTTTTTATACCTACCACCCACTTTTGTATCTGTGTTAGTAGTAAAATTTTCTATCCACCCACTGGTTCCACAGTAATGTGCCGTGTATCGTCGTCTGCGCATGCCTCTCGTGCATCGTGGATTGGGTTTGGGTTGGGGCACCAGCTACCAGCTCTGTTTGTCTGTTACAGCTGGGTGGTGTGGGTGGAGATACGTGAGCTATTCTGGGATGAGGCTCTTTTGTTTGCGGTCACACTATTGCGCCATTGAGTTTCACTTATGTAACGTGAACTAAACTTATGCGCGGGTGATACAAATAATATATTTTTAGAAATTTAAATTGTCATGGGGAATTTGTGGAAACCTAATGAAAATGTTTTTAAATAATGCTATGAATTTTTTTTTAAAGTAAATTAAAAATTTTTTTAAAAGTGCTTCAGTATTGGACAAAAACCCCACCGCCCACCATGAAAGCTGGAACGCCCACTAGTGGGTGGTAGGGACTAGGTTTACTGGTTTACGCCATCGCCTCCAACTTGTTTTAGATGATTCGATAAAGGAAATAAAGCAAGAAAATCATTTTAAAATATTTATTGATAAGATATATACTGTTTTTCATCAATCCAATAAGAACCAACTTGAACTTACCAAAATATCCGAACAACTTGGAATTGAAATTATAAAAATTGGTAGTATTTTGGGACCAAGATGGGCTGCCTGTAGTTTAAGATCAACCCTAGCTGTGTGGCATGCTTATCCAGCGCTACATCACTGTTTTCATTCAAATGAAAAGTACCTAGGTATGGCTGCCCGCCTTGAAAATATATATTTTATAACTGATTTGGGATTGATGATTGATATTCTAAATGAAATTTCTCTTCTTTCAAATGCACTGCAAGCAAAAAATGTAGACATAGTAAAGGCTGAAAAATTTGCAATAAAATCTATTAAAGCATTTCATTGCTGGGCTTCCTTGGGAAAGACTTAGAAAAAATTATAATGAATTTGAAGAAAAGACATTTAAAAACAGATTGCAGCCAATTTCAAGACATAAAATTACAATTTCTCAAATTTTTGGAGCCAGATTACTGGAATATTGAAAAATTAGTAGTTCCATGGAAAACAGGTAAAGAACAATTGCTTATATTTAATGACTTTTAGTTACCAAATTGATATTAGTGATTATTGAGATTTTGTGGAAAATGTTTTTAAAAATTCCCAAAACTATGCAATTCCTAAATGTGTTCAAAGAGCTAAAAATATTGTCAGAACAATTGCTGTAAGTTCAGCAGAAGCGGAAACAGGTTTTTCAAACATGAACATAATACGTTTAGAGAAGTCACCTAGCTGTTTCTAATATATCAAACATAATGACTATTAGTCTAATAGGCCTACCTCTAAAGGAATGGGATCCTACTCCTACAGTGGAAAAAATGGTTAAAGATAAATCAATGGCAGATGATGCTCAAGTAAAAATGAAGAAAATTGCAAGTGAGGACGCCAATCGAAAAGCAATATGGAAATATCTTTCATAACAGTTCTATTAGTTTTTGTCGGCTATTATGTAATAGTTTTAATTAATATTTTAAAACGATTATAACAAAACATAGTTTTCTGTACTTCTTTTATTGTTCTTCGTTAAGTGTCAACCCTGAAGTGAACATAGCTGTTTTTTGGAGGCTTTTAGGTTGACACACAACAGAGGGAGGGGGGAAAGAGATGGGGTTTTGTAGCCAAAACAACAAAGCTTTCCTGTGGGAACCCAAGGACCTCCTCACAGATGGCTGGTCAGGAGGAGGAAAGTAACCAAGCAACCGGCCAGCTCTTGGATTGGATAATGTGACCGCTGACTTGGGGGAAAAGGGGAAACATTTAATTAGGTGAAAGTCGCGGAAACTTAGAGCCGGCTTCCACCAGTTGTACCAATATTATGTATGCAATTGTTTTTTGAGGAACTTTCCTGCCTCAGAGTTCTAATTTCTATGGGTGCATTACCTGGAATGCTGACATTAAATATTAAATGCATGAAATAAGGTGAGGCAAGGAGGGGCTGTGAGGGGATGGGTGAGGAGAGGCTGGGTGGGTGTGGCCAGGGGGCATGATAGCACTCAGCCTCCTGCAACACTCTGCCAATCAAAACGGGGTGCAGGTGTTAATTACAAAATGTGGACTTTGCTTTGTGACATCCAGATTGAGCGAGCAAGGGGTGTGAACTGCACAGAAAATTCACCTTTGTTTGTTTATGAAGAAATGCCATATTTTTTGGACTATTAAGACACGGTTCCCCCCCTTCTAAAAAAAGTGGGTGGAAATCTCTGTGTCTTAGAAACTGAATATTGTGGTGGGGATGAGGGAACACTGAGCAGCTGATTGGCAGTTGGATCAGCCTTCCAGAATGCCACCGATCAGCTGTTCTAGGTGCCGAATGTTGGCAGAGGTGATCGGTGGCAGCAAACAGGCAGTGGCGGACAGACAGCAATGATCCCCGCCTCCTAAAACATCTGATCAGCTCATTCTTGGAGGGTGAGCCAATCGCCAATCAGCTGTTGATGAGCCATATGCTCATCATAACGATGTGCTGAAGCTGACCAGGCTATTTGGTGCAAGGACGCTAGCCGGGTAAATACAGATGGATGCTGGGAGGCAGAGGCAGATTTTTCCCCTTTTGTTTTCCACCTCTAAAGCTAATGTGTGTCTTATACTCCATAGTATCTTCTTCTTCTTCTTCTTCTTCTTCTTCTTCTTCTTCTTCTTCTTCTTCTTCTTCTTCTTCTTCTTATTATTATTATTATTATTATTATTATTATTATTATTATTATTATTATTATTATTATTATTATTATTATTATATTTGTATACTGCCCATCTCCCGAAGGACTCAGGGCGGTTCACAGCCAATAAAACAACAGAAAACATATAATACATATAAAACAGCAAAAAGAATAGACAATTAAATTCAGTTGATGCCTTAAAACTTTTAAATACAAATTTAAAACCCATTTAAACCCCTGATTTAAAACCCCAATTTAAAACTACGTTCAAGCTAGTCCTGCTCTTCGAAACAGCAACGTCTTCAACTCGCGGCGGAAGGACCTGAGATCAGGGAGTTGACGAAGCCCCAGAGGGAGCTTGTTCCAGAGGGTAGGGGCCCCCACAGAGAAGGCCCTCCCCCTGGAGGTCGCCAGCCGACATTGTTTAGCTGACGGTATCCGGAGGAGGCCCTTTTATAGTCTAAAATATACTTTATCCCCAAAGTCAGATGCACATTAAATGTAGACTGACTTTTAGCTACACATCTTCCTTGCAAACAGCAAAATTTGAAGCTCCAGGTAAAGAGGATTCATTTTAGGATGAGTAACCACAGTTTGCATGTTGGAGGAATGCTGCGAAACTGTATTTTAAAGAACATTTGAGGGAGGGGTTCAGAATAGCCCTTCTCTGCCTGAGGCTGTAAAAACCCGGCACCAATGACCGCTTGGTCTAAAAATTGGCAGCTCCAAATTTCAACCAGCAAATGCTCAGTCTTACATATAGGAAAAAAGAACCCAAAAACTAAGTACATACTAGATGGACATTACCTTACAGACGACCCCCATCCCGTTAAAGACCTTGGAGTTTTCATGTCAAATGATCTAAGTGCCAAAGCCCACTGTAACTACATAGCAAAAAAAGCTCTAAGAGTTGTAAACCTAATTTTGCGTAGCTTCTTTTCCAAAAACACCACACTACTAACCAGAGCATATAAAACATTTGCTAGACCAATTCTAGAATACAGCTCACCTGTTTGGAACCCTCACCACATCTCTGACATCAATACAATTGAACGTGTCCAGAAATATTTTACAAGAAGAGTTCTCCATTCCTCTGAAAACAACAAAATACCTTATCCCACCAGACTTGAAATCCTAGGCTTAGAAAACTTGGAAATCCGTCGCCTTCGACAAGACCTAAGTTTAACTCACAGAATTATCTATTGTAATGTTCTTCCTGTCAAAGACTACTTCAGCTTTAATTGCAATAATACAAGGGCAACCAATAGATTTAAACTTAATGTTAACCGCTTTAATCTAGATTGCAGAAAATATGACTTCTGCAACAGAATCATCAGTGCTTGGAATACTTTACCTGACTCTGTGGTCTCTTCCCATAATCCTAAAAGCTTTAACCAAAAACTTTCTACTATTGACCTCACCCCATTCCTAAGAGGACCATAAGGGGCGTGTATAAGCGCACATACGTGCCTACCGTTCCTGTCCTATTGTTTTTCTTTTCTTCTTCCTATATATGTTTATATGGTTATATACTATATAATCTTTTTGTATGATGTTGTGACAAAATAAATAAATAAAATAAATAAATAAATGAAAACACTGTTTGTGAAGCAACTGATCAACACTGAAAGGGTAAGTCACTAGTATATGAAAATAAGAGTAAACTCCATTCTATTTCCTGTCAGGAGTAGCTGTCAAACTTCTGTCGGGGTGTGTGGAATGCCACCTTCCTTATACATCAACCAGCGCTCAGCGTACGGAATTCTCGTACAAGATGAGGGTGAATTTTTAGAACAAAAACAACCAGTGTGATTTAATAGGTGTGGCAGAGTCCTGATGGAGTGATTGCCATGACTTGAGCGCCTGACGGATAAGGTGCGTTCAAAAGGAACAGAGACATAGAAAGAAGAAGTTTTTAGAATAGAATAGAATAGAATAGAATTTTATTGGCCAAGTGTGATTGGACACACAAGGAATTTGTCTTGGTGCATATGCTTTCAGTGTACATAAAAGAAAAGATACGTTCATCAAGGTACAACATTTACAACACAATTGATGATCAATATATCAATATAAATCATAAGGATTGCCAGCAACAAGTTATAGTCATACAGTCATAAGTTGGACATGTGTGTGATAGAGATCCACTCCTGCTCTGAATCCAAGTCAATGAAGTTGCCAGCACTATTGGGAAGGATCTGCAATACCATAAACCATACTCAGTCTGGCTCTTGGAGTCTAGTTACCACTTTCCACCCCGCCCCCCCAAGAAGAACCCTCTGGAAGGAGCTTCCCCCAGGACTTCGTCAACTTCCTGATCTCCGGACCTTCCGCCGCACGCTGAAGATGTATTTATTCTTCCGCGCAGGACTGGCATAGAATTAGTTTTATTATTTGTAATTTTAAATGGGGTCTTATGGTTTTATGTATTTTAAATTATGGGCCAAATTTAATAAGTTTTTTATTAGTGTTTTTACTTGTATTGTACCTATTTATTGTTGATTTTATTTGGCTGTGAACCACCCTGAGTCCTTCGGGAGAAGGGCGGTATGCAAATTAAATTATTATTATTATTGTTATTGTTATTTTTATTATTATTATTATTATTATTATTATTATTCCCTTCTAGTACTGATGATGTTACCTAGTTTTGTAGTGAAACATCTGCAAGAAAACCATCAAGCTCAGAGAGCATCAAGGACCCCACAGCTCAACCGTGAGCTACGAATACCTTCTCTCGATAAATCTTTTTGGTTACAGGGCTCCCAGTAGATTTCATTCGAAATTTTGATATGATTTCTGTAAATAAGGAATGTAGAATTATAATGGCTGAGTATCTGATCCTTCATACATCAAAAAGAAAAAAAAAAGATAAGAGATAAACAAATAGAAAACAGATTTTAAAAAAAAGCTCAGGAAAGAAAAGTGTAAGAAAAAAAGGAAAAGAAGAAAAACCTAAAAAGAATGACTTTCAATTTTCTTAAAAACGTCCAGGAGGAAACAACCCATAATGTCTGAAGGATAGCTGTTCCACTGGTTAGATGTCTTCACCGTAAGGAAGATTCTTGTTAATTCAAGATTGCTTCTCTCTTTTTTTACATGCATTGTTTCTTGTCCTGCCCTCTGGTGTTTTGGAAAATAAATAGACCCTCCTCCTCTTTAAGGTGGCCCCTCGGTTACCGGAATATTGTCACTCCCAATCCTCCTTTTCTCTAGATTAGCCAAACCAAAATCCTGCAACCGTTCTTCATATGTTTTAGTCTCCAGGCCTTTAATCAGCCTACTGCTCTTCTCGGCACTTTTTCCAAAGTCTCAACATCTTCTTTATAATTTGAGGACCAAAACTGGATGGAGTATTCCAGGTGTGGTCTTATTAAGGCTTTATAGAGCAGGACTAATACTTCATGTGATTTTGAGTCTATGTCTCTGTTTATACAACCAAGGATTGTATTAATTCTTTTGGCTGCTGCTGCACACAGGTGACTCATCCATTCAGACTGCAAGATCCCTACAAACAAAAACTTACTGTTTTTGAGCCAGGTTCCATGTAATGTTTTTCCTGCCCAGGTGTAAAATCTTTTTTTCTCCGTATTAAATTTCATTTTTTTGGATTCAATTTTTCTATTATTTGGATCAGAAAGGCACAATATACATATGCTTAAAAATCTACAGACATGGTGGGGCAGTGGCTAGAATACAGTAAAAGGTAAAGGTTCCCCTCGCACATACGTGCTAGTCGTTGCCGACTCTAGGGGGCGGTGCTCATCTCCGTTTCAAAGCCAAAGAGCCAGCGCTGTCCGAAGACGTCTCCGTGGTCATGTGGCCGGCATGACTCAACGCCAATGCTGTTACCTTCCCACCAAAGGTGGTCCCTATTTTTTCTACTTGCATTTTTACATGCTTTCAAAACTGCTACGTTGGCAGAAGCTGGGACAAGGAATGGGAGCTCACCCCATTACACGGCAGCACTAGGGATTCGAACCGCTGAGCTGCCGACCTTTCAATCGACAAGCTCAACGTCCTAGCCCCTGAGCCACCGCGTCCTACAGTACTACAGGCTAATTGCCCAGAGCCAGGAGTTTGATTCGGATAGACTGATGGTTGATTCATCCTTTCATTCTTCTGAGATCGGTAAAACGAGAACCCAGATTGCTGGGGACCATATGCTGCTCAGAGAGTGTTGTAAAGCATTGTGGAGTGGTATATAAGTCTAAGTGGAATGTTGCAAATGGCTCAAAGGCTGAAGATGATTGATCAGATTTAAACTGCTAATGCAGTCTGTTATTAACAGCAGCTGCCTGCAATTACTGCAGGTTCTAGTCCCACCAGGCCCAAGGTTGACTCAGCCTTCCATCCTTTATAAGGTAGGTAAAATGAGGACCCAGATTGTTGGGGGCAATAAGTTGACTTTGTATATAAATATACAAATAGGATGAAGACTATTGCTAACATAGTGTAAGCCGCCCTGAGTCTTCGGAGAAGGGCGGGATATAAATGCAAATTAAAAAAACAACAACAGCAAACAATGTCCAGAATCAACAGCACTTTATTGAACATCACACAAAGTTTATATAGTTTCTCATTTCTCACCTAACATACGTGTTACTTCATTATTGGTTAATGAATCTCCAAGGCACAATAATTGGTTAGTAATTACATCATTGGCTTTTCGTGTGAATATGTGTTTATGCTAGAAAGCAAATGCAACAATGTTTCAGGGTTACAACTTTGTTTCATCCTGTATTCTTGTATATGCTGGGAACGCTGCTTAACTGAGGTTTGCCATCCAAGATAAGAGCGCTACCCACATTCCAAAATGTAGTATACATGATGAACAACAAAATGTTAATCCTTCATAAACCCTTCACTATTGCTATATAGTTTCTCACGACCACGGGTCCATTTATGAGAAGCAAGATGTCAGGCGTGCCTCCGTTCAAAACTCAAGGAAGGAAAACCCCAACTCCCATGTTTATAGAGAAAGATACTTTTACTGAATTTGAACTGATAGCAATGAAGGAAAAGCACGATCTGAAGCAAAAGGCGCGAAAGCCACATACTGAAAGTATCCCCAAATTCCTCCCCCAAAGACCCAAGGTTAATGTCCAATTCCCATCCCAATTGGTGTCATGTGGGCAACATCTTCAGGTGTTTTTGTCCATCTGGTATTCCGGGACGGTTGACCTTGACTGGGCCTAAACAAGTCCATTAACATTAAGAAAACTAAAATCATGGCATCCGTCCCTTTCAATTCCTGGCAGATAGATGGTGAAGAAATGGAGGTAGTGACGGATTTTATTTTCCTGGGCTCCAAGATCACCACAGATGGGGACTGCAGCCAAGAAATTAAAAGACGCTTGCTCCTGGGGAGGAAAGCTATGGGAAATCTAGACAGTGTACTAAAAAGCAGAGACATCACCCTGCCAACAAAAGTGCGTATAGTCAAAGCTATGGTTTTCCCAGTTGCAATGTATGGCTGTGAAGGTTGGACCATAAGAAAGGCTGAGCGCCAAAGAATTGAGGCCTTTGAACTCTGGTGCTGGAGAAGTCTCCTGCGAGTCCCTTGGACTGCAAAGCGAACAAACAAGTCAGTTCTAGAGGAGATCAACCCTGACTGCTCTTAAGAAGGCCAGATCCTGAAGATGAAACTGAAATATTTTGGCCACCTAATGAGAAAGAAGGACTCACTGGAGAAGAGCCTAATGCTGGGAAAGATTGAGGGCAAAAGAAGAAAGGGACGACAGAGAACGAGGTGGCTGGATGGAGTCACTGAAGCAGTAGGCATGAGCTTGAAAGGACTCCAGAGGATGGTAGAGGACAGGAAGGCCTGGAGGAATGTTGTCCATGGGGTCGCGATGGGTCGGACACGACTTCGCAACTAACAACAACAAAACAAGTCCATACAGCTGTGCAGTAGAACATAGCAGCAGTCCTCCCTATTTCTTCACATAGGACAATCTCTCTCCAGCTCACATCCCCCACCCAAATGTCAACCTTCCCCCTCCACCTCCGTTACTATGGCAGCCGATAGGAAGCAAGCATCATAGATGCTGACATAAGAGATACATTCTGAGCAAAACTCTTTCCACATTCTATGCATTTATACGGCTTCTCCCGTGTGGATTTTCTTATGGGAAGTAAGAGCATAGCTCCAAGCAAAAGTCTTTCCACACTCCATGCATTTATACGGCTTCTCGCCTGTGTGGAGCATCTTATGGGAAATAAGGTTACCTCTTTGAGCAAAGGTCTTTCCACACTCCATGCATTTATATGGCTTCTCCCCTGTGTGGATCTTTTTGTGCATAGTAAGTCCACTGCTCCGAGTAAAGGTTTTCCCACACTGTGTGCATTTATACGGCTTCTCCTCTGTGTGGATCGTCTTATGGGAAATAAGATGACCTCTTTGAGTAAACGTCTTTCCACACTCCATGCATTTATACGGCTTCTCTCCCGTGTGGATCTTTTTGTGGTTAATGAGTCCACTGCTTTGAGTAAAAGTTTTCCCACACTCCATGCATCTATATGTCTTTTCTCCTGTGTGGATCTTTTTGTGGTTAATGAGTCCACTCCTATAAGTAAAGGTTTTCCCACACACCGTGCATTTATATGGTTTCTCTCCTGTGTGGATCTTATTGTGGACACTAAGTCGACTGCCATACATAAAGGTTTTCCCACACTGCGTGCATTTAAATGGCTTCTCCCCCGTGTGGATCCTCTTATGGGAAATAAGATTATCTCTTCGAGTGAAGGTATTTCCACATTCTATGCATTTAAATGGCTTCTCCCCTGTATGGATCACTTTTCGAGATGTAAGGAAGTTATTTTCAAGAGAAAGAACAAATGTTCCATTGTAATTTTGTCCATTGTGTCTTTTTATAGCATCTTCCCCGTTGTTTTGGGTTAAATAGTTTTCATTTAAATTTAATTTAGCTTTGATTAGCTTCACACTTTTTCCAGTATATTTTTCCCTTATTTTTTCTTGTTGGGCAAGAAAGTCTTGCATCAGAACATCAGTGGAAGATGAGCTTTCCTGATTCGAATTCTTTGATGGTTTTTTCTCATGCCTTTCAAATTCCATTCGAATCCCAAATTTCTCCCTTCCATCTTTAGCGTTGATCACTTGGAGCAGTTCATGGGAGTCTTGCTTCTCCTGCCCATTATTACCTTCAAAGAAAAAGGGAAATGAAAATGATAACAAGGTTAGAGAAAAAGATGAAACTGTAGAAAATAAAATAAATTTCCTTCTAAATTTTTCTGAAATTCCATTAGGTTGTTTGCATGCTTAAGTGGTGTGATATAGACATGATTATGAGAAAACTTAAGAATTATTCGGGTGGGTTAATTTCAGCAGAGACCTGTGAGAACTGAAACAATTTTGAAACAAGCTCCTTCTTTCCCGGTGTACCTTGGAGCAGCTGCTCCATGGCATCTGTCTGGCAGGTAGGACTCCTGCTCAGTCCATTCCTTGATCCCAGCGATGAGACTTTGGAGAGAAGTCCCTTGCTTGAAGCCTCCCATTGGCTTGTAAACGTCTTTGCACTGAGACTGGAAAGGTTGGGAGGCTTTAAGAATGGCTATTACGCTGCTCCAAAGTCTCATCAGCTTTAGATCTTTGGCTGGATCTGGTACAGGCTTCATTTCTCAGAGAATAGAGACCTAAACTACTTTAGTGTGAGATCACAGGAGACCAGTAGTGCAAGGTCTCAGGCTAGTAATCTTGCATGATCTCGCACTGTAGTACTTTAGGCCTGTGTTCTTTTAAGAACTGAGGACTGCACGAGATCCAGGGTCAAAGTCTTTGAAAATGAAGAGGCCTCCCTTCTGTTTACAAAGCACTTTGCCCTGGGTCTCATGCAAGTACTTGGGAGTGGGCTAGGTCATAAACTGTAACAGTCGCCTAGTGAACGGTCGTCACTCAGGGATTACCCGTAACCTAGGATGCTCCGAGTCACACTGCATGAGGCCTCTGCTGTTAAATTGGATTGGGAGAATGCTCTTGCACAGCCTAAGTGTGAAAGTTCTGTTCTCACACAATTTAGGGAGGTTTCAGAGGATAATTTTTTTTTTAAATTTACATTTATATCCCGCCCTTCTCCGAAGACTCAGGGCGGCTTACAGTGTGTAAGGCAATAGTCTCATTCTATTTGTATATTTACAAAGTCAATTTATTGCCCCCCCAACAATCTGGGTCCTCATTTTACCTACCTTATAAAGGATGGAAGGCTGAGTCAACCTTGGGCCGGGCTTGAACCTGCAGTAATTGCAGGCTACTGTGTTCTAATAGTAGATTAGAAAATATACCCCAATAATCATTTCTAATGTTATACGGTAATAAAACAGCTGTTTTATAAAACACAAGTTATTTTTATCAACGGTTGTTTATGCTGTTAAATACAGGAACTAATTTGACAACATACGCAGTAAGTCAAATTCTAGATGCAGTTAAAACTAAAGGCATAAAAATCCCCCAGCAAGTAAAGGATTTTAAATCACATGTAATTTGATAGGGTTAAAACATGTGCTTAATTTTGCCTTTTTGAAAAACTTAGGGGCCGTAATAGCTCAGGCTGTAAGGAGCCTGTTATTAGAACACAGTAGAACACAGTAGAATGAATGACAACACATTCCTCTCACATGACCTCCAGAGGACACATAAAAGTACACCTCATTCTTTTCAGCCTCCATAGATAAGTTCAAATACAAATTAAAAATTACAGATAAGAAATGGCACAGAAAGCATCTAAGCAAAGAGACATTGACTTCTTTCCTTCCTTGGAGTACAAGAAGGCCAGCTCCTTTCCTTCTCCCTCCCAGGAGACGATATCTGATCAATGATTTTTTAATTAAAAAAAACTAACTATAATCTGTTTTATTGAATTCTCTGATTTGGGACAAGAAAACTCTTACCCAGAGAGACCACGTTCCGATGGTTTTCAAGCATGACTTCCGAATGCAGCGCTTTCTGGTCAGGATCCAGCTGAGACCATTCCTCCTCAGAGAAATACACAGCCACCTCCTCGAAGGACACAAGACTCTCCTGAACACAGAAAAAAAACCAGAACATGAGTATTCGCAAGATCTGTTTATTTTCATCAATGATTTAGACAAGGGGATAGAAGGGGAACTGATAAAATTTGCAGACAAGACCAAATTGACAGGAATACCAACACTCCAGAAGATAGGCTGAAGATACAGAAGAATCGACAGACTGGACTCCATTAACAAAATGAAAAACAACATTGAGAAATGTAAGGTTCTATCTACATTTAGGAACGAAAAACCAAATGCACAGGCATAGAATTGATATCTGGCTCTACAGTAGTAAGTGTAACAGAGGAGACCTTGCTGACGTCGGAGCAAGACAATTGTGGCAAGTAGAGCTCTGTGGAGCCCAACCGCTTTCTGCCTGCCTGGAGGCTCTTTAGAGCCAAAGTAAAGAAAGGAATGAAGAAAGGGAGGGATTTCTGTCGATTACAAATGGATGGCAGTCCACTTTATTAGATCCAGAAAATTTTCCTGACAGGTGGAGAAGAAACCGGCCATTAATGCTGAACCAGAGTTGTGACAACCGGGACGAAGAAAGTGTGCTGGTTCTGGGTAAGGACTGTCTAATTTCTACCCAGAAGTAAGTTTAATTCCCCAAATATATTTAAGAAAAGATGGACTCCAGAGAGAAGAAGGGAGGGCACAGGTTTCCTCACTCCAAGGAAAAGCGGCGAGTGAAAGTTTTGAGCCGATTACAAGTCCATTGAAGAAGAGACGTGACTAGAAAATTAATTTTAAAATGGAACAGAAAGATTGGACTGGATATTTTAAAAATATAAGTATAATTCAAAGCATGCATATGGATGAAAGTATTTTATTTTTTTTAGTAAAAAAGTTTTATTTCCATTTTCCAACAACCTATTCAATATACAGTCTCTTATTCAACATTAGTCATTAACTTTCATTTGTTACTTATTCGGACCTGCCCAGCTACCACTTCCTTCCTTAACAAACCTTTCCTCCTCCCTTCTCTACTTTCTTCTACTTTCTTCATCCTTCCTCTCCTTCGCTTTTCTACTACTTCTCCTCCTTCCCCACTCCTCTCTTCCACCCTTTCTAACCCTCTCTCTTTCCCCTTTCTTCTTCCTCTCCTTTCCCCCTTTTCTACCTCTCTCTTTCCTACCTACTTTCTTCCTTCACTCTCCTCTCCTTTCCATTCCTTCTGAAATGGCAGCTGAGCAGCCCGATTTCATTTCAAATTATTTCTATTTCTTAATTACATATCTTCAATCATTTCTTTACACTGATCCTTCATCTCCCCCCTTCTCCCCCCTTCCCCTCCCTCCCCCCTCCCACCCCCTGAGACTTCCCAGAACAAAGTACAGGGTATAAGATTAACAATCATAAATTAAAATACAACATAAGTCATAATCCATAGTCACTCCTCTCTCTAAGACCTTAACTCCCCTTCCAGGAACAAAAAAGTACATTCTTCTTCCAGTCCATTATATATCAGTCCATTCCACTCCTAAAATTTTCAGAATCTTCCAATTAAATTAGTATTTCCAGTTCATCAATAAAATACATAGTTTTTAATATCCAATCTTCATCAATTAACACCAAATATATATCAATCCATTCCACTCCTGAAGTCTTCAGAATCTTATAGTTTTTAATATCCAATCTTCATCGATCAAGATGATATTCCATCTTCCAGTATTCATCAGAAATTCTTTTATAATATACTTTCTTCCTTAAACAGTCTCCCAAATATAATTCATATTTCCAGCTTAAATTCTTAAATGTTTATCCAATCTCCAAAAATAAACAATATTCTATCTTCTCATATCTTTAATATCACTTACATAAATCAAATAACATTGCTAATATTAATATTTCTTCAATTTACCTTACATCTGTCAAATAACATTATTAAAATTATAACTTATATCCAAAATATATCAATTATAACAATTAAATTCTATTTAACCAAATACCAACATTACATCCATAAATTTTTCTATCTGTCCTCCAAAAGTTAAACAATATTCCATCTTCCCATTCCTTTATACCTCACATATATCAAATAGTAACACCTTATACCCAAAATAAAAATTTTGTAAAAATTAAACCCTATATATATATATTAAAAAAAAAAAACCATCAAAATCACATCTTAAGCATTCTCCCTCCCCTTGTCTTCTATCTTACACATTTTCCACCATCTGCTCACCAATCAGCTTAACATCTAACAATAAAGAATTTCCAATCTTTAATATATTGGTGTAAAAATCTCTTGTTTAAAAACTTATTAAGAAAAGATAAGCCTCCAAAAGTTCCTATAAAAAAAATAAATTCCATATTTGAAGTGAAGAAGTTTCCAAGATTTTAGTAGTTAGTTCTGTTTGCTTAAGAACCATTCTTAAACTGTAAAATCTACCAAAAAGAGAAAAAAAAAATTCAATAAACTTTTCTTCTTAAACATTGTGATAAAGAAAAAGGTAAAAAGAAAAAAAATCATTAACAGTTCTTATTCATTCCATTTAAAAAGTAGCTTGTTATGTTCTTCTCTTCCTTTGTCCTTTTATAGTTTCACTTTCCTTTGTATATTGCAAACGCCATTTTAAATCCACTCAAGTTGAAAGTTAGTTCAAAGGAAAGCTATTTAAGAGCTGAAGTTAAGATTTATTACTTGCAAATTCTTGCTAGTCCTCCTACTTTGTTCTGTCTGTGTTGAGTTCTCTTTAAAAATAAATCTTGGCACAGAGATGGTTGCGGCTTCTCGTTCTGTATAAACAGAAGCACCCTGGGCACGGAGCTTCGTCAGGCTAAAGGGGAGCTCTCACCCTTCGATCCCCTGGTTAAATTCCAGGGGCTCCCGGGGAGCTCTACCCAAACCTGACCACTCTTCCCTCCCCCTTCTCCCGGGGGAGAGAATTCCAAACCGTTTGACATTTACGCTGTCAGGGACATTTACGCTGTCAGGGACGGTTTGATGAAACCCAGGGCAGACGATCCCAAAGGAACGTCCACGAAGCCTGTGTTGCCAGCAGAAGCCCCCTGGATGAAAGTATTTTTAATGAGTTATTTCCCCTTAGTAGTTTTCCTTGTTTTTCATTGACTTACCAACTCATTGTGGAAAAATAAAAGAGTAAGGGTGACATCTACTGGCCAAAGACGATATATAGAAGAGATTGGATAACGATTTGTTTGAAGTGGTGTAGGATTTCCTGCCTAAGCAGGGAGTTGGACTAGAAGACCCCCAAGGTTCTTTCCATCTGCTCTCCTCTCCTCTCCTCTTTCTCTTCTCTTCTCTTCTCTTCTCTCTTCTCACAAGGACATTTTGGAAGTGACCAGACTGAATGTAAAGACTTTGTTTTCAGAACTGTTGCACCTGGTGTTTAGAAACAGATTGAAGACAGAGCTGTTGTTTTTCCCACCCTATCGTAGGAAAAGCGAGATAGGTGGTAGCTGCAGAAAAGGATTCCCCTTGAATTTTTCTGGATTATAAATATCTTTGAACACTCGAAGGGAAAAATGGAAAACAAAAATTTGTTTTGAGAATATGGGAAGACGATGACTTTGACTTTATTTTGACATCTTGGAACACCAGAGAATTAGACAGGGGATTCAGAGGGCCTTGCGGATTATAAATACTTTTCTTCACTCTTTGAACTTTTATATAAAGGAAGGCCTGGGTGGATTGACCTTGTGGATTATTGGGATTAGCTTTGATAATGTGAAACAATGGAGTATTAAAGATTGGGGATTCAGTGAGCTTTATGGATTACAAATACTAATTGACTGAAGATAAATATATTTCCCTTTCCTTCTGTTTTTTTATTCTTTAAGTTTTTCTCTTTTTTCTAAGAAGGCCTGTGTGGATTAATTTTGGACTAACTTGGTATTGTGGAACATTGGGACATTTAAATAGCAAAAATTACAGACATAGACGGTCTTGTGGATTATAAACTTAATTGATTGCAACATCGAGGTATTGAGATACTGAAGACTGATTGAACCTGAAGGAACTGATCTGTGATCTGTTTGCTCCTCCTATATCTGTGGAATATTGATGTACTGGGGTGCTGATAGTGATCAGGATTTGGTGGGTCAATCTCTGGCTGTCAGTAGGGCTGGTGCGTGTACCTGCTGCTAGCTTATAAAGAGGGGAAGGAAGAATAAGAGGGATTAATATTAGCTGCTGAGATGGCAAGTACTTCAAATTTAACTAAAATAGGGAAGAAAGCATCTTCTACACCATCATCGGCTGCATCAAGTCCTTCTAATCAGAGATCTATAGAGAGCATGTTATAGAAATCAAATACACTCCAAAAGGAAATTCAGGCAATGTTTCAATTGATGCAGGAGGCCATGACAAAAAATCATGCAATAAAGAAAGATATAGGGGAAGTAAGAAATGAAATGGAGAGATGAAAGAAAAAATATATAATATGGATGAGAAATTTGATAATTTTCAGCAAAAGATAACAAAAAGTGATCAAAGAATTCAAAAAATGGAGGAGAAATCGGGGAAAAGTTGATGAAATAAATCTTAGATTGACACAAGGAAACAAAGCGCTAGAAAACACTGTGATAATGTTGGAAACAGAAAAAGCTGCTTACTATGTAAGATTTCAGACTATAGAAAAGGGGAAGATTTATTTGTCATAATGAAAGAGCTGTTGGCAAAGGTGTTAAGGGACTGACGAGAAGGAAATGGAGGCAGAGAAAGATGAAACTTTTAGAATACACATGAACTATGCAAGGAGACATACTCTCCCAAGAGAAGTACATGTGTTCTGTCTCCTTCCCCACTTCGGATCAACAAGCTGGCCTTCAGCCAGTGGATTCACGGCTCTCATCAGTCCTGGCAGAGAAATCGCAGCTGCTTGCCAAAGTTCAAACAAGTGACTCATGGAGCAAGACTTTCAGCTCTTTTTAAAACAGTTCAGCTAGCTTTTGCTTCCCGTGGAGTGAGAGCAGTCCCAAAGCTCCTTATATTTCCCTTTGATGATGCCGCCTGTCTAATCTTCTGAAGCGTGGGTCAATCCAAGCTTGATTATTATTATTATTATCAGCTGGGTCTGAAGGCGTAGCCTGGGGAAGGGAGGAATCAGGGGATGACGGCCTCATTACATCCTCCGACTGGTCTGGTTCTGGCTCCTGGAGCCAGGCCAAAGGAATCGGTGCTCCCGAGGTAAGCCTTACCGGCCCTTCCCCCTCACTCTCGGAGTCACTTTCGGGCATGGGGCCAGGTTCGGGGGCTGGAGTCACAACATTGTGTGAGATTTGTGAAAAAAATCAGTAAGAGATGAAATTCTTAACAATGCAAGGGATGTGTCAGCCCTAAAGGAAATTTGGGGGGAAAAAATATCTATCTTTATTCTCCATTACAATACAAGGGGAAACAATTGGTAGTTCTGAAACAGATACTTCGGAGAGTAAGGAACTTATGGAAAAAATATCAATTCTTGACTTCAGTGCTGATTAAATATAATGTAAACTTTAGATGGCTGATATCCGAGGGAATCCTAGTTACTTGGCAGGAATAGGGGGGAGTGTCACCAGATACCCCCCTTTCCCCTCTAGCTGACTCAATACTGTTGTGACCCAGGTTCCTGGACTCGGACTCCGATGATTCAGAAAGTGAGGGAGAAGACCTGGCAAGGCCTGCTTCTCCTGGGCCCTCTCCCTCCCTGGCACCCACCCAAAGGGAGGAGGAGGGGCCGGCAAGGCCTGATTCTCCCGGGCCTTCTTCTGATTTGGCAACGCCCCAAGAACAGTTTTGGCGTGATGCAAGACTGCGCAGATGTGACCGGCGCGCGCAGCAGAGGAAGCGTTGGGACGAAGCCAAAGAATGATGAGTCATGCAGTGACATCTACAGAGGTTATAAAAGGAGGCAGAACTTCCTGGCTTTTTGTCTTGGACAAAGCAGTGAATTTGCACGGGCAAACTGTATCAATGGAGGGAAGAATATATTCGTGAGTAATTCTGGCCTTATCTATAATTTCCTCATTATCTCCAGAGACTTGGCAGGCCCGTGGGTAGACGTGGCCAGAACATTTATCTATGTAAATAAATTAGAAAAGAAGGCCTTTGACTGACTCTTTGTTGGGAGTATTGGGGGAGGGAAACAGAACAGATACCAGCCCTGCAGCTCCACAGCCTCTTTCAGCTCCAGAATTTGCATCTCTCCGCAGCTCAGCACTGTTTTCAATTGGCACCTGAAGCGGAGCTCCCAGTTTCCCCACACGCAGCGCAAGGGAGGCGAGAGTGCACGCAGCATCTGTCTGCCTGTCTTGGAGAGGAAGCTTCCCAGAGAGGTGGCCAAAAGCTCCATGCAGAGGCTACCAATCACGAGCCTCGGGGTGCCTGCTTCCAAAGGAACAGCTCGGCTACTTTGAAGCGAGTGGCCGGGGAATTCAGGTAGTCGGGAAAAGTATTCTTATGTATAAGTAAAAATATGAATGTTGTTTATAATGATAAGTATGTCAATATAGTTGATATATGATATGATCACAAACAGGCCAATGTAATTATTAATATGGTTATGATTACATGCATCACCAATATTATAAATATATCTGTTATTTTGTTTTTACTCTTTTGTAAAATGAAATGCCCAGACAACACACGGTATTCAAAATATGTAAATGTAAATTTAAAAAAAATAGATATTAAAAAAAAGTAGTAAGTGCAACAGGGATCTTGGAGTCCTAATGGGCAATCCTTTAAACAAGAGCCAGCAGTGTGCTACAGTTGCCAAAAATACCCCAACATGATCATAGGCTGCATTAAGAGAGGGATAGTATCAAGATGACATGAAGTGTTAGTACCACTTTATAATGCCTTGCTAAAACCACATTTGGAATATTTAATCCAATTTTGTTTGCCAAATGTAAAAAATATCTTGAGACTCTAGAAAGAGTGCAGAGAAGATTACAAAAAATTGTTAGTGGCCTGGAGGCTAAAACATATAAAGAATGGTTGCTGGAATTGGGTATGTCTGGTTTCATGAAAAGAAAGACTAGGGGGCGACATGATAGCAGCGTTCCAAGAAGCAATGGATGGAAACTATTCAAGGCGAGAACCAACCTACAAGTAAAGAGAAATTTCCTGAAAGTGAGAACAATTAATCCGTGGAATGACTTGCCTCCAGAAATTGTGGGTGCTGTCCCCAGCCTTCAGACCCTCTCTAGGAATCTCTGAAGGCTGGGGACAGCAAAAAACATCATTTCCTGCCCAACTGGAAATTGGGAAATGGGCCGTTTTGGGCCTCCAAAGGGCCTGCGGAAGGCTGTTTTTACCCTCCCTAGATGCATAGAGAGGATCTGGAGCCAGGTGAGAAAGAAAAATGGGCCTTCCCCCCACAACCCCAGGCCCTCCAGAGGCCGGAAACAGCCTGTTTCCCTACTTCTGGTGGGCCCAGAAGACCCAAAAATCAGCTGGCTGGTGTGCGCATGCGCGCCGGAACTGACGTGCCCACTGATATGGCTACACGTGCCACCTGTGCCATATGGCTATACGTACCACCTGTGCCCTAGGTTTGCTATCATGGGTATAGGGCAGAGGTTCCCAATCTTTCATGGCTCCCCCGGAAATCCGACCTGCAACTGCGCATGCGCACCAGACGCCCCAGAAATGGCGCATCAGCGCCAGACCCAGCGGGCGCAGATATTCCGCGGTGCCCCCATGACGATAGCGCGGCTCCCTGGGGAGCCGCGGCTCACACTTTGGGAATCACTGGTATAGGGTCTGCTTGGGCGGGGGGGGTTGGACTAGGTGACCTACAAGGTCCCTTCCAACTCTGTTAATTGTTACCTTCCGAGGTTGATAAATTACAAAAAGAATGGAGGTCTAGTAATTCCTGCCACTGTGATACTATTTTATTCCTAATTCTTGAAGGATTTTTTAAAATTGTTTCTTGTAAACTCAACATTGGAGGAGTACCTAGCAGAACAAGATAACCAGGAAAAGCTATGCTGGCTGACAGCAACTTGAACCTGCTACTATCCATGTTGTGGAAGAACACAAAAATAACCAGTCCAAACAAGGAGGGAAAATTGAAGGAGAATGCACTCTGCACACCGGCGCTACCTGAAGGAGAATACAAATCTAATAACTTTTCCCTTTCTTACTTGATTTGCATTTCTGCGCAGCTCAGCGCTGTTTTCAATTGGATCTGAAGCGAAGCTCCCAGTTTCCCCACACGCAGCGCGAGGGAGGCGAGAGTGCACGCAGCATCCGTCTGCCTGTCTTGGAGAGGAAGCTTCCCAGAGAGGTGGCCAAAAGCTCCATGCAGAGGCTACCAATCATGAGCCTCGGGGTGCCTGCTTCCAAAGGAACAGCTCGGCTACTTTGAAGCGAGTGGCCAGGGAATTCAGGTAGTCGGGAAAAGTATTCTTATGTATAAATAAAAATATGAATGTTGTTTATAATGATAAGTATGCCAATATAATTGATATATGATATGATCACAAACAAGCCAATGTAATTATTAATATGGTTATGATTACATGTATCACCAATGTTATAAATATATCTGTTATTTTGTTTTTACTCTTTTGTAAAATGAAATGCCCAGACAACACACGGTATTCAAAATATGTAAATGTAAATTTAAAAAAAATAGATATTAAAAAAAAATAGTAAGTGCAACAGGGATCTTGGAGTCCTAATGGGCAATCCTTTAAACAAGAGCCAGCAGTGTGCTACAGTTGCCAAAAATACCCCAACATGATCATAGGCTGCATTAAGAGACGGATAGTATCAAGATGACATGAAGTGTTAGTACCACTTTATAATGCCTTGCTAAAACCACACTTGGAATATTTAATCCAATTTTGTTTGCCAAATGTAAAAAATATATTGAGACTCTAGAAAGAGTGCAGAGAAGATTACAAAAATTTGTTAGTGGCCTAGAGGCTAAAACATATAAAGAATGGTTGCCGGAATTGGGTATGTCTGGTTTCATGAAAAGAAGGATTAGGGGGCGACATGATAGCAGGGTTCCAAGAAGCAATGGATGGAAACTATTCAAGGCGAGAACCAACCTACAAGCAAAGAGAAATTTCTTGAAAGTGAGAACAATTAATCAGTGGACTGACTTGCCTCCAGAAATTGTGGGTGCCGTCCCCAGCCTTCAGACCCTTTCTAGGAATCTCTGTAGGTTGGGGACAGCAAAAAACATCACTTCCTGTCCAACTGGAAGTTGGGAAATGGGCCGTTTTGGGCCTCCAGAGGGCCTGCGGAAGGCTGTTTTTACCCTCCCTAGATGCATAGAGAGGATCTGGAGCCAGGTGAGAAAGAAAAACGGGCCTTCCCCACCCAACACCAGGCCCTCCAGAGGCAGGAAACAGCCTGTTTCCCTACTTCTGGTGGGCCCAGAAGGCCCGAAAAACAGCTGGCTGGTGTGCGCATGCGCGCCGGAACTGACGTGCCCACTGATATGGCTACACGTGCCACCTGTGCCATATGGCTATACGTACCACCTGTGCCCTAGGTTTGCTATCATGGGTATAGGGCAGAGGTTCCCAATCTTTTTCGCCCGCGGCTCCCCCGGAAATCCGACCTGCAACTGCGCATGCGCACCAGACGCCCCAGAAATGGCGCATCAGCGCCAGACCCAGCGGGCGCAGATATTCCGCGGTGCCCCCATGACGATAGCTGCTCCTCCTGGGAGCCGGCTCACACTTTGGGAATCACTGGTATAGGGTCTGCTTGGGCGGGGGGGGTTGGACTAGGTGACCTACAAGGTCCCTTCCAACTCTGTTAATTGTTACCTTCCGAGGTTGATAAATTACAAAAAGAATGGAGGTCTAGTAATTCCTGCCACTGTGATACTATTTTATTCCTAATTCTTGAAGGATTTTTTAAAATTGTTTCTTGTAAACTCAACATTGGAGGAGTACCTAGCAGAACAAGATAACCAGGAAAAGCTATGCTGGCTGACAGCAACTTGAACCTGCTACTATCCATGTTGTGGAAGAACATAAAAATAAACCAGTCTAAACAAGGAGGGAAAATTGAAGGAGAATGCACTCTGCACACCCGCTTCGCTACCTGAAGGGAGAATACAAATCTAATAACTTTTCCCTTTCTTACTTGATTTGAAGGTTCAACCACTGTTTGATCTCCGTCATAAAAACCAGAAAACTTCATTCTTTGTTTCTCTGTAAGGAATAAAAAATTTCAAAATGCCTAATTAACAAAGTAGGAGAAGGTATTCTATAGAAGAGAAGAAAGTGAAGATAAAACAGATGGGAAATCGGAAGATCTTTGATTACCTCCTGAGGTGTTCTGACTTTGATTTTCCGAAGGGATCCTCCTGAAAAATAGCTCCTGAGGTGGATTTGATGGGTTCTTCTTTCCCTCAGGATCTCTGATCTCCACACTGCAGCACTTCCAATAGGAGGAAGGAAGGAAGAAACAGAATTAATGTACATCACATGACGTTAAGTGGATTCCTATATTTGGAACACAACCTCAAAGCCCCCAATAGCCATCTGTGAGGTTCAGTGAGAAAACAATGGGACAATATGAATGTCAGAGAGGTTTCGGAAGGAGGGGTGAAGTATTCAAACAGATTCTCTATTCTCTTTTCAGCTCTCACCTGCAACTCCACCTGCTCCTTTTGCTTGTCAGCCTGGCTCAAGAGGAAGCCTTCCACCAGGGCCACCGCCTGGGAGGTGGTCTCTGCTCCATACTCCCGCACCCAGCTCTCCATCTCTGGGGGCAGAAGAGCCAGGAACTGCTCCAGAACCACCAGGTCCAGCATCTGCTCTTTGCTATACTTTTCTGATCTCAGCCATCGCCTGCAAAAGTCACGGAGGTGGCTGCAAAATCTTCGGGGACCCTCAGCCTCCCGATATTGGATGAACTTCCAGGGCTGAACTTCTGAAGGGAGGATGGTTTCCTCCTCCAGGATCTTCTGCCCAGTCCTTGTCCAGAGCTTCCCAGGCTGAGCAGCTGAAGGGCCTTTCCCGGCTCCCTCCTTTCCCAAAGGTTGTGTCTCCATCCTTTCTCTCTCCTGCAGAGCAACTCCAAATGGCTCCAAGGACTCTTCTGGGTCTCCAGATGCCTTTTCCTTCACAGGACCAGTTCTGGTGCTGCAGGACTGATCACTGCAAGTTATTCCACTCTTTTTTTTCCCAGCAAGAGAAAATTTTGGCTTGCAAAGATTTCAAATGATTTCGAGTTTCTGTATTTGAGATGGGAAGAAAAATAATTAGAAAGAAACACCGAACAACTGAACAAACTTCACCCCAAGCGGCTCATCGCAGCGCAGGGCCGGGAAGGAGGCAGCTGGAGAGGCCGCCCCGCTTCTCTCCCCCCGCCAGACTCTCCCGCAGCCTCTCCGCCCCCTGCGGAGCCCCAGGGGTTAAGGAGCGCGAGTGCGGCGTCCTAGAGCGGCAAGCGCTCGTGATGTCATTTCCTCCCCCGCCTCCTGTTGCAAAGGCAGCCGGGTCTTTCGCCCTCGAGTGGACCAATGGGGAAGCGCCTGGATTTCCCGTCTCTTGGCGGAAATCGCCCCCTGGTGGATTTGCCGCGAAGTGCCAGGATTGTATAAAGGGCGGGAAAGAGGATCGCGTCTGAGGGAAAAGGAGAGGATGATGGACGCAGGCAGGAAGGCCACGATCAGGAAAATTATTTCATTTCTTTAATTCAATACATACAGGGGCTCTTTTGACTTTAGTTCAGCATTCAATACCATCATTCCAGACATTCTTCTAACTAAGCTAAACCAGCTACAGGTACCGGAACAGACTTGTAAGTGGATCACAAGCTTCCTAACAAACAGGAAGCAGCAGGTGAAACTAAGCAAGATCACATCAAATACCTGTACAATTAGCACAGGGGCCCCCCAAGGCTGTGTGCTCTCCCCACTTCTCTTCTCTCTGTATACCAATGACTGCATCTCCAATGATCCATTTGTTAAGCTACTGAAGTTCGCAGATGACACAACAGTGATTGGTCTCATTCGAGACAATGACGAATCCGCATATAGACGAGAGGTCGAACGACTAGCCTTGTGGTGCAACCAAAACAATCTGGAACTGAACACACTCAAAACCGTAGAAATGGTGGTAGACTTTAGGAAAAACCCTTCCATACTTCCACCTCTCACAATACTTGACAACACAGTATCAACAGTAGAAACCTTCAAATTTCTGGGTTCTATCATATCACAAGATCTCAAATGGACAGCTAACATCAAAACATCATTAAAAAGGACAACAAAGAATGTTCTTTCTGCGCCAACTCAGTAAGCTCAAACTGCCCAAGGAGCTGCTGATCCAATTCTACAGAGGAATTATTGAGTCTGTCATTTGCACCTCTATAACTGTCTGGTTCGGTTCTGCAACCCAACAAGAAAAACACAGACTTCAGAGGATAATTAGAACTGCAGAAAAAATAATTGCTACCAACTTGCCTTCCATTGAGGACCTGTATACTGCACGAATCAAGAAGAGGGCCGTGAAAATATTTGCAGATCCCTCGCATCCTGGACATAAACTGTTTCAACTCCTACCCTCAAAACGACGCTATAGAGCACTGCACACCAGAACAACTAGACACAAGAACAGTTTTTTCCCAAAGGCCATCACTCTGCTAAACAAATAATTCCCTCAACACTGTCAGACTATTTACTGAATCTGCACTACTATTAATCGTTTCATAGTTCCCATCACCAATCTCTTTCCACTTATGACTGTATGACTATAACTTGTTGCTGGCAATCCTTATGATTTATATTGATATATTGATCATCAATTGTGTTGTAAATGTTGTACCTTGATGAACGTATCTTTTCTTTTATGTACACTGAGAGCATATGCACCAAGACAAATTCCTTGTGTGTCCAATCACACTTGGCCAATAAAATTCTATTCTATTCTATTCTATTCTACTCGCTCAGCCTCTCAGCAAAGGGAGGAGAAGAAAGGGGCAGAGACCCCTCCAGCCTCTTCTGGTGAAAGAAAAGGAAGATCCTGAAAAAGGAATAGAAAGCTAAACTATGATGAGGAAAACCCATTTTTACATAGGGATTGAGTAGGAAATTCACCTCAAGAAATGTGACTAGGAAGCTTGAGCCCCTTGGAGCATTTAATGCAGGGATATCTGTGACATAAATATCTCTGACATAAATACAATAAAAAGCGTCCAGAAATATTTTACTAGAAGAGTTCTTCGCTCCTCCGAAAACAACAAAATACTTTATACCACCAGGCTTGAAATCCTGGGATTAGAAAACTTACAACTCCGTCGACTTCGACATGACCTGTATTTTTTTTTTTTTTAGAATAGAATAGAATTTTTATTGGCCAAGTGTGATTGGACACACACAAAATCATTTATTTATTTTATTTTATTTTATTTCTTTTTTTATTTTATTTTATTATTTTATTTTTATTATTTTAAATATTTTATTTTATTTAAATATTTATTTTATTATTATTTTATTTATTTATTTATATTTATTATTAATATTATATTATATTATTTTATTATTTTATTTTAAATATTTTATTTATTTTTATTTATTTATTTAACACACAAAATCATCTATTGCAATATCCTTCCTGTAAAAGACTACTTCAGCTTCAATCGCAATATTACAAGAACAAAAAATAGATTCAAGCTTAATGTCAACTGCTTCAAACTTGATGGCAGAAAATATGACTTCTGTAACAGAGTTGTTAACGCTTGGAACTCATTACCTGACTCCATAGTCTCTACTCAAAATCCCAAAATCTTCAACCAAAAACTGTCTACTATTGACCTCACCCCATTCCTAAGAGGACTATCAGGGGCGTGCATAAGAGCACAAAAGTGCCTCCCGTTCCTGTCCTATTGTTCCCTTCATTACATCAAATTAATATAGCTGATGCATATTCTTTACTTATATATATATATATATTTTCTTCATGATATTTTTTTTTTTACTTATGACAATGTTTGTGTATACTGTTGTGGCAAAATGAAAAAAAAAATTGTTAAGTTCGGGAAGTAACGAGGCTGGAGACCAGGGTAGTGACAACAGCTCTTTAATATAGGGTGAACCCAGCGACCTGGCTGGGGTAAAACCTCTCCTTATATACTGTTTAACCGGCGGCTTCAACCAATCAGCAACGTGCTTGTTTCCCGCCAAAACATTTAAAGATACATAACAAAAATCATTAGACCATAAATGGAAAAGAAAATGGAAAAGCAAAACAAGAAAAGCTGAAGGCTCATTGCTATGAAAACATTCAACCAGATTTGGAGTTGACACCCAGAGTTTCGCTATAGTGAGCAAAACAAAATTTAAAAGGATGGAAAAGTGGTTAAAAATCCACTTTAAAAAATGGACATAACGTCTGATTTTTCTTTCTGTATCTATTTCTTTTTTCCCCCAGTTTGACACAAAATATTTAATAAGGATATTTGAAAAAACAGCTTCAACCAAGCAGCAGCTGGAATATGCCCTCCCCACAAGGCCATCCATACACTTTACTGGGTCAGTAATTTTTAATGCAACGAAGAGAATTTTATGCATCTTTAGCAAGTAACTACATGACTGATAAGTTACTTAATTTTAAGTGACCTTAACGTTATGGCAAACCATAAAAAGAACATGGCCCTAATGCTTGAAAAATATATTTTCCCCCGTGCATTTGTTTCAGCTTACAAGATGTTCACCCTGAAGTTTTCCCCACACACACTACATTGACACCTGTCATTATTCCAATTACGTCATAAGAGGTCTTTGACGGAAAAAGTTTCCCCGCTTCTGCATTCATCCTGGTTGACTTGGATCTTCTGCAAGGAATGGACGCTGCCTAGTGGGGGTGGGGCTCTTCCGGGCAGGGACCAGAGATGGGTTTCAGCAGGTTCTGACCAGTTCTGGAGAACCGGTAGCAGAAATTTTGAGTAGTTCGGAGAACCGGTAGTAAAAACTCCAACTGGCCCCGCCCCCATCTATTCTCTGCCACCAAAGTCCCAGCTGATCGGGAGGAAATGGGGATTTTGCAGTATCCTTCCCCTGCCACACCCACCAAGCGATGCCACGCCCACCAAGCCACATCCACAGAACTGGTAGTAAAAAAAATTTGAAACCCACCACTTGCAGGGAGCTCATGCTGGGACTTGCATGGGGGGGGTCTTGTGAAGGCCTCATCCAGTCTTTGGAATCCTAGCAAAAGACGAGGGAAGGCCCCTGGCCCCATGTTCCCCAGCCGTCCCTTTGCATGCATGTGCCGGGGGGGGGATGAGGGGGGGAACCAGACCAGGTTTAATTCTGTGCTTGGTGATGTTTAATCCTGGGTTTATTGATGGGATAGTTTCCCTATTCACCTTTGTTTGGAACCTCTCCAGGACTTTGCCCCTCCCTCCCCTCTTGGGCTCTTTAGCTGAAAAGCCTTGCAGACAATGGGCGCTGCCTAGTGAATGGGAGTGGGGGGGCTAGGATTTGCAAGTGGGTCTCATCTTTTCTGAATTTCTAGCAAGGGGCATGGAAAAGCCCTGGCTCCATGTTCCCCTCCCATCCCTTTCCATCCATATGGGGGGTGGGACAAGAGTTTAGGACCAACTGTGTTGCTTCCCCCTCCCTGGAAGGAACACAGCATTATCCCCAGGAAGGAAGGAGGGGATCAGCCCTCTATCTCCCCTGCCCCATTTTCTGAGAAAGCCCCTGAATGGGTGTGGGGAGAGAGGAAAGGCTTGCATTACAAAAGGCAAGCAGGGCTTCTCCCTGCCCCCAAAATGCTGGATTCCAATTTAAGGAGGTGGGGGTGGGGGGAAGCACAGGTATTTCTGCTTATATATCAATATAAATTATATATCAATATAAATCCTTATGATTTATATTGATATATTGACCATCAATTGTGTTGTAAATGTTGTACCTTGATGAACGTATCTTTTCTTTTATGTACACTGAGAGCATATGCACCAAGACAAATTCCTTGTGTGTCCAATCACACTTGGCCAATAAAAAAAATTCTATTCTATTCTATTCTATTCTATTCTATTCTATTCTATTCTATTCTATTCTATTCTATTCTATTCTATTTGCGGTGGGGTCAGAAAACCTCTCAGTTCTAGGGAAAACCTGCCTTCTAGCAGCTCCTTTGCCAGGAAGGGCTCAAAAGGCAGAAGGTTTTGGGTGGGGAGGGCAGGATAGTCAACCCATGTGATTGGGGGAGGGGCACTCCCACTCCAGGTAGGATCTGCAGAGGGCAAAAAGAAGTCCACTCTCTCCTCTGCCATGACCCCACCCCCCTTGATCTGTGTCCCCTTCTCCCAAGACAGACACAGACTTCAGAGAAAAATTAGAACTGCGGAAAAAATAATGGCTACCAACCTGCCTTCCATTGAGGACCTCTATACTGCACGAATCAAGAAGAGGGCCGTGAAAATATTTACAGACCCCTCGCATCCTGGATATAAACTGTTTCAACTCCTACCCTCAAAACGACGCTGTAGACCACTGCACACCAGAACAACTAGACACAAGAACAGTTTTTTCCCGAAGGCCATCACTCTGCTAAACAAATAATTCCATCAACACTGTCAAACTATTTACTGAATCTGCACTACTATTAATCTTCTCATCGTTCCCATCACCCATCTCCTTCCACTTATGACTGTATGACTGTAACTTTGTTGCTGGCAATCCTTATGATTTATATTGATATATTGACCATCATTTGTGTTGTAAATGTGTACCTTTTCTTTTATGTACACTGAGAGCATATGCACCAAGACAAATTCCTTGTGTGTCCAATCACACTTGGCCAATAAAAAAAAAATTATATTTCTATTTCTAATTTCTATTTCTAAAAAGAGGGCTGGGAAAATATTTACAGACCCCTCGCATCCTGGATATAAACTGTTTCAACTCCGCCCTCAAAACGACGTTATAGAGCACTGCACACCAGAACAACTAGACACAAGAACAGTTTTTCCCCCCGAACGCCATCACTCTGCTAAACAAACAATTCCCTCAACACTGTCAAACTATTTACTGAATCTGCACTACTATTAATCTTCTTATCGTTCCCATCACCCATCTCCTCCCACTTATGACTGTATGACTGTAACCTTGTTGCCGGTATCCTTAAGATTTATAATGTTTCCTAATATGATTCGATTGCTTATTTGTAACCTATGGCTTTCATTATGTATTGTACCTTATGATTCTTGATGAAGGTATCTTTTCTTTTATGTACACTGAGAGCAGATGCACCAAGACAATTTCCTTCTGTGTCCAATCACACTGGGCCAATAAAAAATTCTATTCTATTCTATACTATTCTATTCTATTCTATTCTATTCTATTCTATTCTATTCTATTCTATTCTATTTGCGGTGGAGTCAGAAAACCTCTCAGTTCTAGGGAGAACCTGCCTTCTAGCAGCTCCTTTGCCAGGACGGGCTCAAAAGGCAGAAGGTTTCGGGTGGGGCGGGCAGGAGAGTCAACCCATGTGATTGGGGGAAGGGCACTCCCACTCCAGGTAGGATCTGCAGAGGGCAAAAAGAAGTCCACTCTCTCCTCTGCCATGACCCCACCCCCCTTGATCTGTGTCCCCTCCTCCCAAGACAGACACAGACTTCAGAGGAAAATTAGAACTGCGGAAAAAACAATGGCTACCAACCTGCCTTCCATTGAGGACCTCTATACTGCACGAATCAAGAAGAGGGCCGTGAAAATATTTACAGACCCCTCGCATCCTGGATATAAACTGTTTCAACTCCTACCCTCAAAACGACGCTATAGACCACTGCACATCAGAACAACAAGACACAAGAACAGTTTTTTCCCGAAGGCCATCACTCTGCTAAACAAATAATTCCATCAACACTGTCAAACTATTTACTGAATCTGCACTACTATTAATCTTCTCATTGTTCCCATCACCCATCTCCTTCCACTTATGACTCTATGACTGTAACTTTGTTGCTGGCAATCTTTATGATTTATATTGATATATTGACCATCATTTGTGTTGTAAATGTGTACCTTTTCTTTTATGTACACTGAGAGCATATGCACCAAGACAAATTCCTTGTGTGCCCAATCACACTTGGCCAATAAAAAAAAAATTCTATTTCTATTTCTAATTTCTATTTCTAAAAAGAGGGCTGGGAAAATATTTACAGACCCCTCGCATCCTGGATATAAACTGTTTCAACTCCGCCCTCAAAACGACGTTATAGAGCACTGCACACCAGAACAACTAGACACAAGAACAGTTTTTCCCGAAGGCCATCACTCTGCTAAACAAACAATTCCCTCAACACTGTCAAACTATTTACTGAATCTGCACTACTATTAATCTTCTTATCGTTCCCATCACCCATCTCCTCCCACTTATGACTGTATGACTGTAACCTTGTTGCCGGTATCCTTAAGATTTATAATGTTTCCTAATATGATTCGATTGCTTATTTGTAACTTATGGCTTTCATTATGTATTGTACCTTATGATTCTTGATGAAGGTATCTTTTCTTTTATGTACACTGAGAGCAGATGCACCAAGGCAATTTCCTTCTGTGTCCAATCACACTGGGCCAATAAAAAATTCTATTCTATTCTATTCTATTCTATTTTTTATGTACACTGAGAGCAGATGCACCAAGACAATTTCCTTCTGTGTCCAATCACACTTGGCCAATAAAGAATTCTATTCTATTCTATTCTATTCTATTCTATTCTATTCTATTCTATTCTATTCTATTCTATTCTATTCTATTCTATTTCTTTTATGTACACTGAGAGCAGATGCACCAAGACAATTTCCTTCTGTGTCCAATCACACTTGGCCAATAAAGAATTCTAGTCTATTAAAAAAAAAAAAAAGACTGAAGGGACACCCCCCCCCCATTTTCTCTGCTTCTCTCCCTTGGCCCAACTCTCCTCCAGAGGGAGTGAAGACAAGGGAGACTCTGCTCACAAACCGATGACGCGGCAGAAGGGAGAATTCTCATTGGTTCTTCTGCTTTTCTGGGCTCCTCCCAATCCCAAAGTTCTAAGAAAACTCCTCCCCACTCCCAATCCAGACCCACCGATTCTGTCTCTGGGGCTGGGAGCACCTGCATCTTTCTCCCTCTCTCTTTGGGGGTGCTTGTGGGGGACACGGGCTCTGCTGGGCTCCCTGATACTGCTGGTCTGGATCTCTGGAAGAGATCCCTGGTAAGGAGCAAATTTGGGGGGCCGGGGGGGGGGATGGAGGAGAGGGGCTGGGAAGGGGCTTCAGCTCTCCTTGGGAAAGTGGGGGCGGGTGGCAGATGGGGAGGGGGAGAGTGGGGGAGGAAGGTTTTTCAGCGGGTTCCACGAAGTCCAGAAACTGTTTAGCTACTGGTTCTCCCGAACCGGTTCGACCTGGCTGAATCCCACCACTGCTCCTCCTCCTCCTCGCCCATCATCCTGAGCCCCACTTGCAAAAAAAAGGCCTCCTTCCTCCCATCCCTTTTGCAAGGGGTTTTTTTCTCTCTCTGCATGGGGTGGGGGGACAGAAGCCCCCCCCCCCCAGGGAGCGGGGTCTGCAAAGAAAAAAAAAAGAAAACCCACCAAAGGTGGCCTAAGAAGTTTCAGGTGTGTGCAGAGCGTGTGCAGGAATTTCTGACCAGTTCGGTTGTGGGGTTTCAAACTTTGGATCTTGGGATTTTTCAGAGGGTTGGATGATGTCACTGAAAAGTGGGCCTCTCTAGGACTTTGCCCCTCCCTCCCCTCTTGGTTTTTTTTTTGCTGCAACGTGCAGGAAAGCCTTGCAGGTAATGGGTGCTGCCTGGGGAGTGGGGGGGGGACTCTTTAAGGGGATGGAGAAGCCACATGCTGGGACTTGCAAAGGGAGTCTTGCAAAGTCCTCCTACAGTCTTTGGAATCCTAGCATGACTCCCTTTACCTGCATGTGGGGGGAGGAGACAGAGTTTCAGACCAGCCCTGTTGCTTCCCCCCCCCCTTCCCTGGAAGAAATACAGCATCATCCCCAGGAAGGAGGAGGGGATCTTGGAGAGCCCTCCATCTCCCCCCTCCCCATTTCCTGAGAAAGCCTCTTAATGGCAGTGGGGCAGGGAAGGTTTGCATTACAAAAGGCAAGCAGGACTCCTCCCTGACCCCAAAATGCTGGATTCCCTTTCAGTGAGGGTGGGGGGGAGCCGCACAGGTATTCCTGCTATTTGCAGTGGGCTGGGAATAAAACCTGCCCCTTTGCCAGGAAGGGCTCAGAAGGGCGGGACCTACAGGATTGGGGGAAGGGCACTATGAGGAAGGTTTTGTGTGTGAGAGTGTGTGTGTGTGTGAGAGAGAGAGAGAGAGAGAG
Organism: Ahaetulla prasina; assembly: GCF_028640845.1. NCBI lineage: Eukaryota > Metazoa > Chordata > Lepidosauria > Squamata > Colubridae > Ahaetulla > Ahaetulla prasina. The sequence continues at coordinate 3,147,236 of NC_080540.1, read as the reverse complement.
AGAAGGCACCGAAGGACTTGCCAGTATTGGCAGGAAATTCTCCCCTGTTGGGTTTCTTCCAGCTACCAATGATCAACACTTTGAACAATAAATTGAAGAACGAAGCAGAGCTGCCAGAAAGAAGCTTTTAATGACAAGGAACCAAAATGAGTGACATTCAGCAAGGCTTCTTGGCTAGCTAGGAAGATTGGCATTCGAACGTGTAATTTTATATCCCCTTTCTGACTTTTGGTCTGTTGGAAGAAATATCCATCTGGGTTCTGTTCCAAGTGGGGACAAAGACACTGGAAACATGGAGACTGCTTGGAAAGATGGTTTAATGGTGGTCAGGATCACATGGTTTGAGTTCCTGAACAGAAAAGGGATGAGATCCTGTGGACTCCCTGGCTTTATGCTTTTTCTGAGCTTTGAACTTTCTGGGGCACAGGAAGAGTATCCTGATTGGTTGTCAGACTCCCAAGGGGTGGGGGTCTTAGCTAGCCTTGCTGGCTGATGTAATCTTCCCAGGTGTCATGTGGTGAGTTTCAGTTGCTAGGTGGGTCCTATTGTGTTGCAGATGATGGCCCATTGACAAAGGTGGAGAGAATGAGTTTCTGTCTCTGACCCATTGACAAAGGTGGAGGGAGTCAGGAAGCTGCTTTGTCTTTAAAACGTGTTTCTCCATTTCTCATCCAGGGAAATATATTCTGCCTTAAATATTTTCTAAAATGTTTCATTCTTTTAGGAGCGGGTTGGTTGCTAACTTCCTACAGGTCTAAAATTGTTTTGTTTTTGTTTTTTGTGACTTTTAATTCTGTGTTTATTGATGGGATAATTTCCCTATTCAGCTTTGTTTGGAACCTTCTAGGACTTTGCTCCTCCCTCCCCTCCTGTGCAGGAAAGCCTTGCAGGGCTCTGCCTAGTGAGGGGGGGGGGTAGTGAGGGGGTGTGTGGCTCTTCTTGGTGGGGGGGAAACCTAGGATTTTCAAGGGGGTCTCATCCAGTCTTTGGATTTCTAGCAAGGCGGGGGGGGGAGGCCTGGGCCCCATGTGTCTCTTTATTTATTTTTTTATTTATTTAATTTATTTATAATTTAATTTCTATACCATCCTTCTCCTGAAGGACTCAGGGCGGTTTACAGCTATATTAAAACAACAAAAAATACAAATATAAATAACAGATTTAAAATTTAAAACGAAATATTTAATAGGCCAATTCATTAAAACGGTCCAAGACCGATAAAACCCTTTAAAATTTAAAATTATAATAAATAAATTAATTAAAATGCACCTAGGCTAGTCCCACATGATTGAATAATAAAGTCTTCAATTCCCGCTTGAAGGTTTGGAGGTCGGAGAGTTGGCGTAATCCCGGAGGTAACTCTTTCCAAAGGGCCGGTGCTGCCACAGAGAAGGCTCTCCCCCTGGGGGCCACCAACCGACATTGTTTGGCTGATGGCACCCGGAGCAGGCCCACTCTGTGGGAGCGCACAGGTCGTTGGGAGGCTATCGGTGGCAGAAGGCGGTCTCGTAGATAACCTGGTCCTAAGCCATGGAGCGCTTTGAAGGTGGTCACTAACACCTTGAATTGCACCCGGAAGGCTACCGGCAGCCAGTGCAGGCCACGCAGGATAGGTGTTATATGGGAGCAACGTGGTGCTCCCTCTATTACTCGCGCAGCCGCATTCTGGACTAGCTGGAGCCTCCTGGTGCTCTTCAAGGGGAGCATTGTAATAGTCCAGGCGAGAAGTGACAAGGGCGTGAGTGACCGTGTGTAAGGAGTCCTGGTCAAGGAAGGGGCGCAACTGGTGAATCAGGCAAACCTGATAAAATGCTCCCCTGCATGTGTGTGGGGGAGAGACAAAGTTTCAGACCAGCTGTGTTGCTTTCCCCCTCCCTGGAAGAAATGCAGCATCATCCCCAGGAAGGAGGAGGTGATCTGGTGGGGGCCTCCATCTCCCCCCTCCCCATTTCTTGAGAAAGCCTCTGAATGGGAGTTGGGGGTGGAGAGGGAAGGCTTGCATTACAAAAGGCTTTTTAATAGTAATAGTAATAGAATTTTTATTGGCCAAGCGTGGTTGGACACACAAGGAATTTGTCTTTGGTGCATAGGCTCTCAGTATACATAAAAGATACCTTCATCAAAGTACAACACTTACAACGCTTAATGATAGTCATAGGGTACAAATTTAACACTTAGTGATACAACACATAATGATAGTCATAGGGTACAAATAATTATGGTGGGTCAGAAAACCCCACAGCGCTGGGGAAAACCTGCTCTGGCAGCTTCTTTGCCCGGAAGGGCTCAAAAGGCAGAAGCTTTTGGGAGAGGCGGGCAGGAGAGTGACCCCACATGATTGGGGGAGGGGCACTCCACTCCAGGTAGGATAAGGTAAAGGTAAAGGTTCTCCTCGCACATACGTGCTAGTCGTTGTCAGACTTTAGGGGGCGGTGCTCATCTCCATTTCAAAGCCAAAGAGCCAGCGCTGTCCGAAGATGTCTCCGTGGTCATGTGGCTGGCATGACTCAACACCAAAGGCGCATGGAACGCTGTTACCTTCCCACCAAAGGTGGTCCCTATTTTTTCTACTTGCATTTTTACGTGCTTTCGAAACTGTTAGGTTGGCAAAAGCTGGGATAAGTAACGGGAGCTCACCCCGTTACACGGCAGCACTAGGGATTCGAACTGCTGAGCTGCCGACCTTTTGATTGACAAGCTCAACGTCCTAGCTCCTGAGCCACCGCGTCCCTTCCAGGTAGGATGCAAGGGCCCAAAAAGAAGTCCACACTCTCCTCTGGGGTAGCCATGATCCTCCCTTGATCTGCAGTGGGTGAAGACAAGGGAGATTCTGCCCACAAACCGATGACAAGGCAGAAGGGAGAATTCTCATTGGTCCTTCTGCTTTTCTGGGCCCTTTCCAATCCCGAAGTCCTAAGAAAACTTCTCCCTCCCAATCCTGATCCACTGATTCTGTCTCTGGGGCTGAAAGCATCCACATCCTTCTCCCTCATTTGTGTTGTAAATGTTGTACCTTGATGAAGGTATCTTTTCTTTTATGTACACTGAGAGCATATGCACCAAGACAAATTCCTTGTGTCCAATCACACTTGGCCAATAAAAAATTCTATTCTATTCTACTCTACTCTACTCTATTCTATTCTATTCTATTCTATTCTATTCTATTCTATTCTATTCTATTCTATTCTATTCTATTCTATTCTCCTGATACTGCTGGCGAGGCCGCTGGTACGGATCTCTGGAAGTGAAGGAATGGGCTCTGCCTCTTTCCATAACATCCCTTTCATGGCCCGGCTCCATGAAAGGCCCTGGCCTAGGGGTGAAATCCAGCAGGTTCTAACAAGTTCTGGAGAACTGATAGTGAAAATTTTGTGTAGTTCGGAGAACCAGCAAATACCACCTCTGGCTGGCCCTGCCCCCATCTATTCTCTGCCTCTAGAGTCCCAGCTGATCGGGAGGAAATGGGGATTTTGCAGTAACCTCCCCCTGGAGTGGGGAGGGAATGGAGATTTTGCAATATCCTTCCCCTGCCATGCCCACCAAGCCACGCCCACAGAACTGGTAGGGAAAATTTTTTGAATTTCACCCCTGCTCTGGCCCCATGTTCCCCAGCTGTCCCTGTGCATACCCATGCAAGTTGGGGGGGGATGGTCAATTTCAGACCAGCCTTGTTATTCCCCCCCCCCCTTCCTGGAAGAAACAGCATCATCCCCAGGAAGGAGGAGGGGCTCTGGCGTAACCCTCCATATCCCCCCTCCCCATTTTCTGGGGGGAGCCCCTGAATGGGAGGAAGGGGTAGGCTTAAATTACAAAAGGCAAGCAGGACTCCTCCCTGCCCCCAAAATGTTGGATTCCACTCCAATGGGGTGAGGGGGGCGGAGCCGCAGAGGGATTTCTGCTATTTGCAGTGGGCTGGGGGTAAAGCCCGCCCTCTGGCAGCCCCTTTGCCAGAAAGGGCTCAAAAGGCAGAAGCTTTCAGGAAGGGCTGGCAGGACAGTGACCCCACTGTGATTGGGGGAGGGGCACTCCAAGGAAGGAAGTGTGTGTAGTGAGGGTGGGCTCACGGCTCCTAGGCCAGGGGTCTGCAAACTTGGCTTTTTTAAGACTTGTGAACTTCAACTCCCAGAGTTCCTCAGCCAGCAAAGCTGGATTGTGAAATCGTGTTTTCTTTTCAATCTTGCAGGTAGAAGTTGTTTGTGGACCAAAGTATCTCATACGTAAGGAAGGCTAGCTGGTGTACTGAGATTTGTCCAGGGCAAAATAAGTCCGGTGGAGATCCATTGGCCCGTTTCATATCCTCGGTCTTGGAGATCCAAGCAGCTGTTGGCATCCTTTGTATCTGGATTACAGAATAGAGGAAAAAATGGAGGTACAACACCCATTAGATGCAGAAGCTGGACAAAGCCCTCTTGCTGATCAGTTTGGGAGCTATGTGGAGGTCAGGATAAAAACTGAACCAGAGGATGAAGAGAAAGAGTCTATTAGCTCGGAGGTCCAGCGTCAAAACTTCAGGAAGGTGTATTACCAGGAGGCTGAGGGTCCCCGAGGACTTTGCAGCCGACTCCATCGCCTTTGCCATCAGTGGTTGAAGCCAGAAAGACATACAAAGGCACAGATGCTGGACTTGATTCTTCTGGAGCAGCTCCTGACTCTCCTGCCCCCAGAGATGGAGGGCTGGGTGCGGGAATGTGGAGCAGAGACCAGCTCCCAGGCGGTGGCCCTGGCGGAAGGCTTCCTCCTGAGCCAGAAGGAGGAGAAGAAAGAGGAGGTTGAGCTGCAGGTGAGAGACTTTCATCTTCAGCGCTCAAAGGGGGTCTTAATACACATCTTAATATATGTCATCTATGGAGCGGCGGCAGCCAATGGGCATCCAGGTCAACATTTTATTTCTCATCCAAGAAGCTTCTTCAGTTCTTCAGAACTGAAGAAGCTTCGTAGATGACAAGCGAGACATTTTCAAAGGAAAAAACCCAAGAAAGTCTGGTTGTCTTTCGGAAAAAGCATCTTTGGGACACTGATATATGATCTTAACTTTGGCATTATTAACACAAGGGCTTTTCTTCTGAAGTTGTCCAGTTGTGGCTTCCAGGGGACCTATTTGAAACAATTGATCCTTTGATATTTTCCACCCTACAAACTTAAGAATAATAATTCATTTCTTTGGGTGGTCTCTTTATTTTCCTTTCTGTGTTTCTTATCAGGTCCAAAGACCTCTCTCAGAGGCCATTCCTCAATATCTGAATGGAAAAAGCAACCCCTTAAATCTTTCCCAGGAAGTGCTTATATGGACGATCCCCCAGGGAAGTCCAAGTTTGTTGATCTTACCAGGTAAGGGAAGGTGCTCCTAAGCTGCATGAAGTTCTTTCAAGAAAGTTCAGCTCTCTTTTGTCCTTCAGATCCTCCTCTGTATAGCATCTCCCTCCCCCTTATTCTTTGAATGGAAATACACTTTTAAAAATTCTCCTTCCATTGCTTTTGTCTCCCACACAGAGAATATCATGAAGTCATTGGTATTCATCGGGCTCGCTCCCATTTCTGGTGAACCCCAAAAAACAGCTAAGGCTCCAGTTCAGGTAGGAAGAAGAACATCAGCCAAAAGATACCGTGTTTCCCTGAGAGTAATACCCTGTCTTATATTTTTTTGAATCCCGAAATAAGCGCTTGTCCTTATTTTTGGGGAGGTCTTATTATTTTGGAGCGCATGGAGGAAACCAGAGGAAATGGCGGGGACCAGCTGGGCATACATTTAAATATTTTCGGGCAGGGCTTATTTCCGGGGGGGGGGGCTTATTTTAGTGCATGCGCTAAAAAGCCCAACTAGGCTTCTTATCAGGGGATGTCTTATTTTCAGGGAAACAGGGTAGAGGGGACCGTTTGCCGAGCTTCCATTTTGTTAGTGTGGCTGGGCTTTTACACTAGTTTCCACCAGCAACATGAAATAGAGAAATTCGGGTTGATATGATTGACATGAGCTTTGCCTTCTGCTCAAAACTGTTGCAGTTTGATGCCTGAAGTATTCACACTGAAAGGTTCTTAATACTGGTAGGAAATCAACTTCATTCTTGCCCAATTTTGAGTCTGGCAAACAAAGAGCCCCCTTTTTCACTCTGAACTTTTGGGATAAGTCAACCAAGGAAAAAAACAGACATTTTTCCTAGGGTCATATGTTAATACAGAAACTTGCTTTTCTTCCTTTCTCAGGGTCTCGTGACCTTTGAAGACGTCGCTGTGTATTTCTCCGCGGAGGAATGGTCTCAACTGGATCCTGAACAAAAAGCCCTTCATAAAGAGGTCATGCTGGAGAACTCCAGAAATGTGGCTTCCCTGGGTAGGATTCCCTGTTATTAGCTGAGACCCCAAGAACAGGGATTTTCCCAGACATATGGAAATAACCAGTTCCTGTGAACATATCTCCAATCAAACTTATGTCCTGGGTTGGACAAAGAGAAGATCCATTCTTCTCCTCTTCCTAAGACAAAAGTGGTCAAAACATAATACAGATAATAATTTGTCATCTAATATTTGAGAGGGATTCCTCATTCATTGATTTTTTTTTTTTGTTTCTCTTTAATTTTACCAATATGATTAATGACGCTCATTATTACATATCTATCTCTTGTTGATGGGAAAGCCCCTGTTTGTATTATTAAAAAATTGACTTTTCTTATATACAGTAGAACCTCTGGTCACAACCATAATTCATTCCATAACTTTGATCGTGACCCAAACCTAACCAAAATTATTGCAGCAGCCACACATGGCTCGCTGTTTCTAAACAAATAACAGGAAATTTTGTGCTTACAAAAAAACCCAATTTGGTTGTGGTCAGAAGAGTTCGTGACCAGAGGTTCTACTGCAACCTTGAGCTACAAATATTCTCCTTTATTGAAATGCTGCCATTTGTGATTTAGAATGAAGGGATCAGTGATTTTAGGCTTTTTACAAATGTGGTTGTGGTCAGTGATGGGATTCAGCCGGTTCGTTCCTCTTCAGTAGAACCGGTAGCTAACTTTTTGTGCAGTTCGATGAACCGGCTGATCCCACCACTGGCTGGCCCCACCCTTCTCAGCCACTCCTTTTCTTGCCTTGTCTGACTTGGCCGCTCGTCTAGTTTTTGGTAAATTGCTCTGTCTCACATGTATAGCGACTACAATCGAGTCCAAACTAAAACTTTTTAAATTTTTTCGCAGCTGCCCTTAACAGGATGAAAAGGCAACAGAATTTTTCAGTAAGAATCAATAAGAAACCAACATTGGAATCAGTTGTATCAGAATTGGCCGTGGATGATAGAAAACAAGCACAACCACAACCACTCCAGCCACTCCAACTTGGAGAAAGCAGCCCGTCAGTTATTGAAATAAATAACGATACCTCCAAAATTGAAAACAGTCTTCCTGAATGCTGGACACTGCAACAATATAACAATTTTAAAGGAAAATATGACGGATTGGAAATTTCTAACAAAAAGTTAGGTTGCCAGTATTGTGCAAAACATGATTTCCAAAAAATGAATAGTCATGTGTCAAAAGAATGGAAATATTTTCAGATTGAGGCAGCAGGGAGAAGTAGAGATGTAAAACAAGCTTCTCTAAGGAAAAAAATGAAAGAACATTTTTCATCAAAAGCTCATAATATTTGTAAAGAGAAAATAAAACAATATGAGCAGGCTTCAGTAGCAAAATGTAAGATGAATGAAAGACATATACAAACTACTTGTAGAGTATTTAATACAGTTTATAGCCTGGCACAAAGATGTAAATCGTTTTCAGACATAGAAGATGAGATAGAAATGCAAATTAAAAGTGGATTAGATATGGGAATAGGACTACATTCGTGTAAAACTGCAGTGAAAATAGTAGATTTCATTGCAAAAGAAATTAAAAAACAATTATTTACTAAAATTATTGAAAATAATCTGAAAATATGCTTGATTATAGATGAAGCCTCAACAATATCGTGCAAACCAGTTGTCCTACTTTTCGTAAAAGTTGAGGATTCAGTTACGTCACCAACGATCTTCCTTGAGCTGGTTGAATTGGAAAAACAAGATGCAAAGGCAATATATTCTTCAGTTATGCAAAGTTTAAATAATGTTGGGCTTACTAAGAACTATCTAAAAAAAAACTTAATAGGATTTTGCTCCGATGGTGCCAGCGTTATGCTTGGGAGAAAATCTGGAGTGAGCACGAGGATAGCAAAAGAGTTTCCAAACATAGTAATGTGGCACTGTTTAAGTCATCGCCTCCAACTTGTGTTAGACGATTCGATAAAGGACATAAAGCAAGTAAATAATTTTAAAATATTTATTGATAAGATATATACTATTTTTCATCAATCCAATAAGAAGCAAATTGAACTTACCAAAATATCCGAACAACTTGGAATTGAAATTATAAAAATTGGTAGTATTTTGGGACCAAGATGGGCTGCCTGTAGTTTAAGGTCAACCCTAGCTGTGTGGCATGCTTATCCAGCGCTACATCACTGTTTTTGTTCAAATGAAAAGTACCTAGGTATGGCTGCCCGCCTTGAAAATATATATTTTATAACTGATTTGGCATTGATGATTGATATTCTACAAGAAATTTCTCTTCTTTCGAATGCACTGCAAGCAAAACATGTAGACATAATAAAGGCTGAAGAACTTGTGGTAAGATCTATTAAAGCATTTCAAATGCTTCGAAAGGAAAAGGGTCCATATGAAAAAAAAGTCGATGGATTAATTACTTCAGAAACCTTCAAAAACATAAAATTTGTAAAAAATCATCAATTTGTTGGGCTTCCTCGGGAAAGACTTTTAGAAAACATCGTAATGAATTTGAAGAAAAGACTAATGGATTGTGAACATTTAAAAACAGATTGTAGCCAATTTCAAGACAGGAATAAATTACAATTTCTCAAATTTTTGGAGCCAAATTACTGGAATATTGAAGAAGTAACAGTTCCATGGAAAGTAGGTGAAGAACAGTTGCTTGTATTCAATGACATTTTCAATTACCAAATTGATATTAATGATTATCGAGATTTTGTGGAAAACGTTTTTAAAAATTCCGGGAACTATGCCATTCCTGAAAGTGTTCAAAGAGCTAAAAATATTGTCAGAACAATTGCTGTAAGTTCAGCAGAAGCGGAAACGGGTTTTTCAAACATGAACATAATATGTTCAGAGAAGAGAAGTCACCTAGCTGTTTCTAATATATCAAACGTAATGACTCTTAGTCTAATCGGCCTACCTCTAAAGGAATGGGATCCTACTCCTACAGTGGAAAAATGGTTAAAGATCAATCACATGGCCGACGATGCTCAAGTAAAAATGAAGAAAATTGCAAGTGAGGACGCCAATCGAAGAGCAATATGGAAATATCTTAGGTAACAGTTCTATTAGTTTTTGTCAGGTATTATGTAATCGTTTTTCATTAATATTTTAAAACCCTTGTAATAAAATCTGTTTTTCTGTACTTCTTTTATTCTTATTTAAGTGTCAACCTTGAAGTGAACATAACTGAGGACATTTTGGAGGCTTTAGGGTTGACACACAACAGAGGGACGGGGGAAATCAGAGGTGGGCTGTCACAAGTTCAGACCGGTTTGGGAGAACCGTTAGCGGAAATTTGGCATGGTTCCCCAAACTGGTAGTGTCCTCTGGTTGGCCGCGCCCTTGAACCAGTCCCCGTTCACTCACCCCCCCACCTGATGCTCCCTCACCCTATTTGCCCACTCGCCCCACCCAGGCACTACTTGCAGAATCTAGCCGCTGCTGGCAAAGGTAAGGCTGAAAGGCATGGGCCGGTGGGCGGGCAGGGGAGGAAGAGCTGGTGGAGGAGTGATACCACTGGCGGGTGGTGGACTGATGCATGTGGGGAGGGAGGGGAGATCATGGCACCAGAGCTGGCCTGCGAGGGAAGCATGTGGGAGATCCTAGCTGCAGTTTACTTGTGACCAACATTGGCTGGGAGAGGCAGGGAGAAAGGCCAATGGCGCTCAGGAGTAAACTGAGGCTCCTCCCTGCTCACAACATCTTCACCTGAGGGCATCGCTGGCAGCCGTGTTCTTCCCGCTGCTGCTCAGCCTCCTCGATGCACGGAGGCAGGAGGTGGAGGTTTCTTTTGCTCCCCGCTGGCTGCCTCTAATCTGCAGTTTACTCGTGAGCAAGTTTACTCGTGACCATGGTGCTCACGAGTAAACTGCAGACCACAGGAAGTTGGCAAATCGCTGGCTTACTTGCTCTGCTGCTCGCCTGCAGAGCGCAGACTGGCAGCTCCAAGTTGTCTCTCAGCCGTTGCGTGCAGGGAAAAACCTTGCAAAGTAAAGAAAACCTCCTGAGTGGGAGAACTTAATTGCCTGGCACTCGCGAGAAGTTTTTTTTTTTACTGTGGCAAGGTGTTTCCCTGCACGCAACGGCTGAGAGACAACCCAGAGCTGCTACTCTCCGGTAAAATGTGTGCACTTGCCATGCACTGGACTCGATCTTTAACAGTATTTCTACTAAGTGGCACCTCAGAGGTGCATTGCACAATTTTATCCCTGTTTGGGAAATCATGAAAAAGGGAATTACTCACAGACAAAATGGCCGTTTTAACAATATTCCCATCAGAGAGGAGCTTGCCATGTCTTGCTAGGCACAGTGAAACTCTGTAAACTTTTTGCAATTTATCAACCTCATAAGGTACAGATCAACAGAGTTGGAAGGGACCTTGTAGGTCATCTAGTCCAACCACCCTACACCATTTCTGACAATTGGCAGTCTAGTCTCTTCTTGAAAGCTCCCAGTGATGAAGCTCCCACAAACTTCTGAAGGCAACTTCTGTTCCATTGGTTGATTGTTTTCACTGTCAGAAATTTTCTCCTTATTTCTAGGTTGAATCTCTCCTTGTTCAGTTTCCATCCATTATTCCTTGTCTGGCCTTCAGGTGCCTTGGAAAATAGCTTGATCCCCTCCTCTCTGCGGCAGCCCCTCAAATACTAGACCACTGCTATCCTGTCTCCCCTGGTCCTTCTCTTGACTAGACTAGCCATGCTGAGTTCCTATAACCGTTTTTGTTCTAGTCTTCAGGCCTTTAAGCAGCTTAGCTGCTCTTTGCATTTTTTTCCAAAGGTTCAACCATTTTTTTTGTAATGTGATGACCAGTATTCCAGGTGTGGTCTTGCTAAGGCTTTATGAAGCGATACTAATACTTCAAGTGATTTTGATTCTATTCCTCTGTTTATACAACCAAGGATTGTACATGCTGTTTTGGCTGCTGCCGCACACAGGGGATTCATACTTAAGTGATCATCCATTCCGACTCCCAAGGACCCTTCACTGTTACTATTTTTGAGCTAGGATTCAGGTAATCTGTTTGTCCTGCTCAGGTGTAAAAGCTTATTTTTCTCCACATTAAATTTCATTTTGTTGGATTCAACCTCGGTTCATTTCGATCAGAAAAGCACAATATGCATACAGATAAAAATCTACAGACATGATGGATCAGTGGTTAGAATGCAGTACTATAGGCTAATTGCCCATAGCCAGAATTATAAGTCTGGCAGGGTCATGGATGATTCAGCTTTCAACCTTCTGAGGTGGGTAAAATGAGGACCCAGATTGCTGGAGACCATATGCTGACTTTATAAACTGCTCAGAGAGTGCTGTAAAACATTGTGCGGTGCTATATAAGTCTAAGTGGAATTACTATTGCTATATAGTTCCTCCTGAGCCTTGAGCCTTTTATGAGAAGTAAGATTACCTTTCTGAGCAAAGCTCTTTCCACATTCCATGTATTTATTCTCTCGTGTGGATTTTGTTATGGCAAGTAAGACCATGCTTTCAAGCAAATGTCTTTCCACAATTCATGCATTTATACGACTTCTCCCCTGTGTGGATCACTTTATGGCAAATAAGATGAATGTCAGCCTCCACTCCAATCTTCATATCTCTTTGTATTCCTTATATTCAGTTGTTAGATAGCATGGGATTGTATTTCTAATGTAAATAGCTCTAGGATTCAAGTTAAGTAGAGAGGGCCCTCTTAAGAGTGTTGGTCTGACATAATTAAGGTAGGAGGGGAGATTAATGTTTTGAATTCAACAGGAATGTTTGAGCGCGAACTCTAACGGACATTGCATTCCTGATATGATTGACAACCAGAGACCTGCGGAAGAAAATTACCACGGGATCCCGGGAAGGAGCTGGCATTGGACCAGACCTGATGACCTCTTGGGAAAGAGGAGGGAGGAATCGGGGGGATATAGATTGTTAGCCATATTTTGTCTCAGATTCAACTTAACACTGCTGCTATCCAGATGTAACTAGTAAAAGTACTTGTCTTTATTTGCAAATGAAGTCAAGGTGTATTCTTTCCTAGTTATAATCAGAGGCAGTCTGACAATGACCTCTTTGAGCAAAGGTCTCCACACTCCATGCATTTATACGGTTTCTCCCCTGTGTGGATCACCTTATGGCAAATAAGACCCCCTCTTTGAGAAAAGGTCTTTCCACACTCCATGCATTTATATGGCTTCTCCCCTATGTGGATCCTCTTATGGGAAATAAGATTACTTCTTTGAGCAAAGGTCTTTCCACACTCCATGCATTTAAATGGTTTTTCCCCTGTGTGGATCATTTTGTGTATACTAAGTCCATTACTACGGACGAGGTGGCTCAGGGGCTAAGACAGCTGAGCTTGTCGATTGAAAGTTCGGCAGTTTGAATCCCTAGTGCTGCCGTATAACGGGGTGAGCTCCCGTTAGTAGTCCCAGCTTCTGCCAACCTAGCAGTTTCGAAAGCACGTAAAAAATGCGAGTAGAAAAAATAGGGACCACCTTTGGTAAGAAGGTAACAGCGTTCCATGTGCCTTTGGGGTCGAGTCATGCCGGCCACATGACCACAGAGACGTCTTCGGACAGCGCTGGCTCTTCGGCTTTGTAACGGAGATGAGCACCGCCCCCTAGAGTCGGAAACAACTAGCATGTATGTACGAGGGGAACTATTCTGTCTCCGTCCTCACTTTGGAGTAATGAGCTGGCCTACAGCCAGTGGTTACACAGGTCCTATCAGTCCTGGCCGAGAAAACACAGCTGCCTGCCAAGAAGTTCAAACAGATTAAGACTTCAGCTCACTTCGATGGTTCAGCTAATTTGCTTCCCGTAGAAGTGAGAGCAGTCCCAAAGCTCCTTATATATACTGTGGGGTGGAGCTCCTGCCCCACCCTTCCCTTTGATGACGCCATCTCTCTAATCTTCTGAAGCACGGGTCAGTCCAGGCTTGATTTGTAGAGATTATACATGTAGGTTGTTTAGTTGGCAGACCACTAACCATGTGAACTTTAGTCTCCTGCCTCTGACTCATTCCCAGGGAATCTCTGCTCTTGGGAGGAACCTGACACACACTGTTACAAGTAGCAGATGAAAACAGAGAAATGATTTTAGGTATCCATCTCAGCTTAGCACTCACTGAATAGGCAGCACCTCAGCCAATCATATATTGTTTCATTGTACATGCATCTTCACTGACCTATCGTGATGTTACAAGTATGTATCCCCTTGCATGAATTATAATAAAAGGGAGCTTTGGATTTGACTCTGGGCTCTCATCCCGAGGAAGAACGCATGTTTGACTCTTACATCATGAGAGACCACCACATGATTAGTATGGTTATCAGCTGCCTCTGTAGGCATAACCTGAGGAAGGGAGGAATCAGGGGATGTCGGCCTCATTACGTCCTCCGACTGGTCTGGTTCTGGCTCCTGGAGCTGGGCCAAAGGAATCAGTGCTTCTAAGGTTAGCCTTACTGGCCCTTCCCCCTCACACTGAGTCACTTTCGGTCATGGGGCCAGGTTCGGAGGCTGGAGTCACAACAGGAACCTTTACCTTTACCCAATAATAATAATAATAATAATAACAACAACAACAACAACAATAATTTAATGACTCAGGGCGGTGAACAGGCAGATAAAATAAAACGATACATTTCAATAAAAACAATATTTAAAAAACTTATTCCAATAGCCTAAATTTAAAATACAATACAAAATATAAAATAAACCCCAATAAAATCCATATTTAAAAAATCCTATTAAGCCAGTCCTGCTCGAAAGAATAGATATGTTTTAAGCTCGCGGCGAAAGGTCCGGAGGTCTGGAAGTTGTCGAAGTCCTGGGGGAAGCTCATTCCAGAGGGTAGGTGCCCCCACAGAGAAGGCTCTCCCCCTGGGGGTCGCCAGCCTGCACTGTTTGGCTGACGGCACCCTGAGGAGGCCCTCTCTATGAGAGCGTACCGGCCGGTGGGAGGCATGTGGTTACAGAAGGCGGTCCCGAAGATATCCCGGTCCATTACTATAAGCAAAGCTCTTTCCACACTCCATGCATTTATATGGCTTCTCCCCTGTGTGGATCCTCTTATGGCAAATAAGATGACCTCTTTGAGCAAAGGTCTTTCCACATTCCATTCATTTATAGGACTTTTCTCGTGTGGAGCTTATTGTGGTTACTGAGTCCACTGCTATGCGAAAACATTTTCCCACACTCCATGCATTTATACAGCTTCTCCCCTGTGTGGATCACCTTATGGCGAATTAGATAACGTCTTTGAACAAAGGTCTTTCCACACTCCATACATTTAAATGGCTTTTCCTCTGTGTGGATCATCTTATGGCGAATAAGAGTACCTCTATCAGCAAAGGTCCCTCCACACTCCATGCATTTATATGGCTTCTCCCCTGTATGGATCCTCTTATGGCGAATAAGAGTACCTCTTTCAGCAAAGCTCTTTCCACACTCCATGCATTTATATGGCTTCTCCCCTGTGTGGATCCTCTTATGGGAAGTAAGATGACCTCTTTGACCAAAGGTTTTCCCACATTCCATGCATTTATACAGCTTCTCCCCTGTGTGGATCACCTTATGGCGAATAAGAACCCCTCTTTGAGCAAAGGTCTTTCCACACTCCATGCATTTATACGGTTTCTCCCCTGTGTGGATCCTTTTATGGCGAATAAGATGACCTCTTTGAGCAAAGGTCTTTCCACACTCCATGCATTTATACGGCTTTTCCCCTGTGTGGATCCTCTTATGGTAAAAAAGATGACCACTTTGAGAAAAGGTCTTTCCACACTCCATGCATTTATAGGACTTTTCTCTTGTGTGTAGCTTATTGTGCTTACTGAGTCCACTGCTACGCGTAAATGTTTCCTCACACTCCATGCATTTATACGGCTTCTCCCCTGTGTGTATCCGTTTGTGTATTCTTAGGCTACTGTTATGAGCAAAGGTCTTTCTGCACTCCATGCATTTAAATGGCTTTTCCCCTGTGTGGATCCTCTTATGGCGAATAAGACTATGTCTTTGAGCAAAGGTCTTTCCACACTCCATGCATTTAAATGGTTTTTTCCCTGTGTGGATCATTTTGTGGATAGTAAGTACATTACTATAAGCAAAGGTCTTTCCACACTCCATGCATTTATACGGTTTCTCTCCTGAGTGGATCCTTTTATGGGAAATAAGATTACTATGCCTTCTGAACCTGTTACCAGGCTCTCTGCGTTTGTATAGCTTCTCCCCAGTGTGAATCCTTTCATGGGAAGTAAGTTGCCTGCTTGTTCTAAAACATGTTCCACATTCCAAACATTGATAAGGCTTCTCTTTTGCGTCAATCATTTTTTGAGGTGTAAGGAACTTATTTCCAAGAGAAGGAATGAATGTCACATTGTAACTTTTTCCGTTGTGTCTTCTTATATCATCTTCTCCTTCGTTTTGGCTTAAATAGTGTTCTTTTACTAGTAATTTAGCTTTGATTGGCTTCAAACTTTTCCCAATATATTTTTTCCTTATTTTCTCCTGTTCGGCATGAAAGTTTTGTATTGGAGCATCAGTGGAAGATGAGCTTTCCTGATTCCAATCATTTGACTGGTTTCTATCATGGGTTTCTAATTCCATTTGAATTCCAAACTTCTCTGTTCCATCTATAGTATTGATCACTTGGAATAGTTCACAGGAATCTTGATTCTTCTGACTATTATTACCTTCAAAACAAAAGAGAAATGAAAAGGACAACAAGGTTAGAGAAAAAGATCAAACCGTAGGAAGTCAAGTGAATTTCCTTCTGAATTTTTCCAAAAATCCGTTATATTTTATGTTTGCATGCTTACAGTGGTGTGATATAGACAGAATGATTTCTATATTCATGAGTCCTGAAAGCTTTGAAAATATCTAGAAAAAATATCTTTCTTTACAATCATCTATATATGTGCAAACCTCAATCAAAGTCTGTTTTGAGTCATGGAATAATCAGGGGAAACATCCAAGGAGGAATAAGGAGAAAAGAAGATTTATTGGGGTGGGTTAATTTCGACAGAGACCTGAGAGAACTGAAACAATTTTGAAACAAGCTCTTTCTTCCCTAGTGTACCTTGGAGCAGCTGCTCCATGGCGTCGGTCTGGCAGGCAGGACTACCGCTCGGCTCGTTCCTTGATCCCAGGGATGAGACTTTGGAGCGAAGTCCCTTGCTTGAAGCCTCCCATTAGCTTGTAAATGTCTTTGCACTGAGACTGGAAAGGTTGGGAGGCTTCAAGAATGACTATTTCGCTGCCCCAAAGTACTCATCGGTTAGCAAGGGCATTTTGGCCGGATCTGGTACAGGCTTCCGTTTGCAGAGAACGGAGGCCTAAACTACTTTAGTGTGAGATCACACAAGACGAGAAGTGCAAGATGTCACACTAAAGATCTTCTAGGATCTTGCACTGCAGTACTTTAGTCCTGTGTTCCCTACAAACTGAGGACTGCACGAGATCCAGGGCAAAAGTCTTTGAAAACAAAGAGGCCTTCCCTTTGTTTCGAAAGCATTTTGTCCTGGAGCTTGTGCCGGCCTTGGTTAGCAGAGAAAAGAGGCCTATAGCAGTGTAATGCCAGTTCATGTGAGATGACTAGTGCCAGATTTCCCACTATTGATCTTGTGTATCTCTCACTACTTTAGGCGTCTGTATGCACCCAAGCAGGCAAAGGAACCGACAGCTCGCTCCATCCTCGTAAAGTAAGTCCCAGCCAGTTGGGGTGGGGGTACATGTTGCAACGCCTCTGCTCTCATTTGTAAGTGTGAATGACGGCCGTGGTGCTGTAACATTTATAATTTCAGGACTGAGTCTTAAGTACTTGGGAGACAGTTAGGTCATAACTTGGAATGGTCACTTAGTGAACTGTCGTAACTGAGGGATCACCTGTACCCTACGATGCTCTGAGGCACACTTCAAGAGGCTTTCGTTCTTGAATTGGAGTGGGAGAATCCTCCTCCATGGCCTGAGCATGAAAGTTCTGTTCTCACACAATTTGGGGAGGTTTCAGAGGACAAATAACATATGATCTCCAGAGGATACATAAAAGAACACTCCATTCTTTTCATCCTCCACAGATAAGTTCAAATAGAAATGGAAAAATACAGATAAGGAATGGCCCAAAAGCATCTAAGCAAAGAGACACTGACTCTAAACTTCCTGGGGTACCAGAAGGCCAGATACTTTCTTTTTCCTTTCCAGGAGATGATATCTGATTATAGTTAGTTTTTATTAAAAAAACACTAATCTGTCTTCTTGAACTCTCTGATTGGGGACTAGAAAACTCTTACCCAGAGAGACCACGTTCCGATGGTTTTCAAGCATGACTTCCGAATGCAGCGCTTTCTGGGCAGGATCCAGCTGAGACCATTCCTCCTCAGAGAAATACACAGCCACCTCCTCGAAGGACACAAGACTCTCCTGAACATGGAAAAAAAGAACAGAACAGGAGGATTCGCATGATCTCTTCATAACATAACATAACAAAACATAATAACAGAATAACAGAATTGGAAGGGACCTTGGAGGCTTTCTAGTTCAACCCCCTGCCAAGGCAGGAAACCCTACACCATTGCAGACAAATGGCTATTCAACATTTTCTTTAAAATTTCCAGTGTGGGAGCATTCACAACTTCTGCAGGCAGGTTGTTCCACTTATTGATTGTTCTAACTGTCAGGAAATTTCTCCTTAGTTCTAAGTTGCTTCTCTCCTTGATTAGTTTTCACCCATTGCTTCTTGTTCTACCCTCAGGTGCTTTGGAGAACAGCCCAACTCCCTCTTCTTTGTGGCAACCCCTGAGATATTGGAACACTGCTATCATGTCTCCCCTAGTCCTTCTTTTCATTAAACTAGACATACCCAGTTCCTGCAACCGTTCTTCATATGTTTTAGCCTCCAGTCCCCTCATTACCTTGGTTGCTCTTCTCTGCTCTCTTTCTAGAGTCTCAAGATCTTTTTTACATCGTGGCGACCAAAACTGAATGCAATATTCCAAGTGTAGCCTTACCAAGGCATTATAAAGTGGTATTAACACTTCATGTGATCTTGATTCTGTCCCTCTGTTTATGCAGCCGAGACCTGTGTTGGCTTTTTAAATCATCAATGATTTAGACAAGGGGGTTGAAGGGGAATTCATCAAATTTGCAGACAAGACCAAATTGGCAGGAATACCAACACTCCAGGAGATAGGCTTGAGATATAGAAGAACTGACAGATTGGCACCGTCTAACAAAATGAAATTCAATGCTGAGAAATGTAATGTGCTACATTTGGGAAAGAAAAGCCAAATCCACTGGCACAGAATAGGTGATACCTGGCTCAAAAGTAGTAAGTGGAACAGGGATCTTGGAGTCCTAGTGGACAATCGTTTAAACATGAGCCAGCAGTGTGCTACAGTTGCCAAAAAACACCCAACAGAATCATAGGCTGCATCAAGAGGGGGATAGAATCAAGATCACATGAAGTGTTAGTACCACTTTATAATGCCTTGGTAAGGCCACACTTAGGAACTTTGCATCCAGTATTGGTTGCCATGATGTAAAAAAGATCCTGAGACTCTAGAAAGAGAGCAGAGAAGAGCAACCAAGATAATGAGGGGACTGGAGGCTAAAACATACGATGAACGGTTGCAGGAACTGGACATGACTACTCTAGTGAAGAGAAGGACCAGGGGAGACACAATAGCAGCGTCCCAATATTTGAGGAGCTGCCACAGACAGGAGCTGGTCAAGCTATTTTCCAAAGCACCCGAAGGCCAAACAAGGAATAATGGATGGAAACTGAACAAGGAGAGGTTCAACCTGGAAATAAGGAGACTTTTTTTGACAGTGAGAGCAATCAACCAATGGAACAGAAGTTGTGGGAGCTTCATCACTGGGAGCTTTCAAGAAGAGACTAGACTGCCAACTGTCAGAAATGGTGTAGGGTGGTTGGACTAGATGACCTACAAGGTCCCTTCCAACTCTGTTAATCTGTACCTTATGAGGTTGAATTAATTACCAAAAAAAAGGTGGTCCAGCAGTTCATACCACTGTGAAAAGTTTATTCCTAATTGTTGAAGAACTTTAAAAGTGCTTCTTGTAAAGGCAACGTTGGAGGAGCACCTAGCAGAATAAGATAACCAGAGGAAGCTGTGTTGACTGACAGCAACTTCAACCTGCTATTCTGCTGTCCATATTGTGTAAGGACACAAAAATAATCCAGTCCAAACAAGGGGGGGAAATAGAAGGAGAGAGCACTCTGCACACCCACTTCACTTCCTGAAGGGAGAATAGAAATCGAATAACTTTTCCCTTTCTTACTTGATTTAGGGGTTCAACCGCTGTTTGATCGCCATCATAAAAATCAGAAAATTTCATTCTTTGTTTCTCTGTAAGGAATAAATAATTTCAAAATAAATAATTGTTTTATTTATTTATTTTAGACAATTTAAATGCTGCCTATCTGCACATGGCGACTCAAGGCGACTTACAAAAACTCATATTAAAATAATAAAACTAATAAAAGGAGAATTATATAATACATTAAAATAATAAAATCACTCTCACCCCCTGCACTGGTGACAGCACCACACAGGAGCCATTTAATGGGCTCCACCCCGTTCTGGGTTCCCCAGGCCCGCTGGCAGAACCAGGTCTTCAACGCCTTCCAGAAGAGCGCTAGAGTGGGGGCCATTCTAATCTCTGGGGGGGATGATGTTCCAGAGAGGGAGCCCCCACGGAGAAGGCCCTTCTTCTGGGTCTCACCAGGTGTGTCTTCCTAGGAGATGGGACCTACAACATTCCCTGCCTCCACACTCTGGTGGGTTGGGCAGATGTAACCAGTAAGAGATGGTCCCTCACATAACCTGGTCCCAAGCCATGAAGGGCTAAAGGTGACAATCAGCACCTTTAATTGCACCGGGAAGCACATTGGCAGCCAATGCAGCTCCTAGAGGAGATACTTGTGCACACAGGGGTCTGCACAAAGCCATAGGTCCGTGGTAAATAAAGCCCCCCTCGTTTGTGATCTTATCCAAGAGGGGGGTGCGGACCTGATGGGCATTACAGAGACCTGGTTGGACACGGAAGGGGGAGTTCCCCTGGTGGAAATGTGCCCACCAGGTTTCCATGCATTGCATCAGCCGAGGGGGGGGGGTGGCGGTTGTTATCAACGAGAGTCTAGAACCAAGGGAGACCACTGTACCACAGATAGCCGGATGTGAATCCCTCTTTGTGAAGTGGGGCCTGGGGAGGCAGGTGAGCTTGCTGATCACATACCTGGCTCCTTGCTACGTGACAGCAGCCCTGCCCGAGCTGCTGGATGTAATCGCCGGGATGGCGGTTGAGACCCCCAAACTTATGGTCATGGGGGATTTCAACCTGTCATCGGTGGGTGAGGAGTCCATGGCAGCTCGGGAGTTCACGGCCTCCATGACGGCCCTGGACCTGACCCAGTTCCCCCACTCACATCGGGGGAAACACTCTGGACTTGGTGTTCGACTCTGGACAGTGGTTGAATGATCTGGAATTAGGGGATATAGTTATTAAACCCTTGTCATGGTCAGATCATTCTCTCCTTCAACTCGACTTTCGAACCGCCGACCCTCACCGCAGGGAGACGGGACCGATTCACTGGTTCCGTCCCAGGCGCCTGATGGACCCAGAGAGGTTCCAGATGGAGCTTGGGCCGCTACCTGAGGACTTGGCCCGCGGCTCGACTGGGGACCTTATCGCTGCCTGGGAAGGGGTGGCGGCGGGGGCTCTGGATCGGGTCGTGCCTTTGCGGCCTCTGACTCAGCGCCTCTCTCGATTAGCTCCTTGGTATTCCAAGGAGCTGAGAGAGATGAAGCGCCGGAGAAGACGCCTGGAGAGTAATTGGAGGGCCACCCGCTCCGAATCTGACCGGACACTAGTGCGGTCTCAAATTCAGACCTATCTGGTGGCGATGAAGGTGGCAAAACGGGAGTATTTTTCCACCCTCATTGCATCTGCAGATAACCGCCCAGCCGCCCTGTTTCGGGTGACCCGCTCCCTTATTCATCAGGGAGCGTTGGAAGATCCCCTGCAGGGGCGAGCTGAGGAGTTTGTACAGTATCTGCAAGATAAAATCGCTCAGATTCGGGAAGAGTTGGACACAGATTGGGTAGGGCCGGGCGAGATGGCGGAGCTGGTCTTGATGTTTCCATCTGGGATGAGTTCAATTCTGTGACTCCTGAGGACATGGACAGGATACTGTGGGGGGGGGGGCTGAATGCGACCACATGTTTATTGGACCCGTGTCCCTCCTGGTTGGTGCTGGCCACCCGGGAGGTTACACGTGGCCGGCTTCAGTGAATTGTTAATGCTTCTTTGATGGAGGGTGTTTCCCTTCCACCTTGAAAGAAGCAGTGGTGAGGCCCTTCCTCAAGAAGCCTTCCCTGGATCCAGCCATTTTATCTAATTATCGTCCTGTCTCCAACCTTCGCTTCACGGCGAAGGTTGTTGAGAGTGTGGTCGCACGACAGTTCCCTCAGTACCTGGATGAAACTATCTATCTAGATGGGTTCCAGTCCGGCTTCCGGCCCGGTTACAGCACAGAGACGGCCTTGGTCGCGTTGGTTGATGATCTCTGGAGGGCTCGGGACAGGGGTTGTTCCTCTAGTCCTATTAGATCTCTCGGCGGCTTTCGATACCATCAACCATGGTATCCTGCTGCGACGGCTCAGGGGGATGGGAGTGGGTAGCACCATTTATCGGTGGTTCTCCTCCTATCTCTCCGACCAGTCGCAGACGGTGTTGGCAGGAGGGCAGAGGTCGACGCCGAGGCGCCTCCTATGTGGGGTGCCACAGGGGTCAGTCCTCTCACCTCTTCTCTTCAACATCTATATGAAGCCACTGGGTGAGATCATCCATGGCTTTGGGGTGAGTTGTCATCTATATGCTGATGACACCCAGCTGTACATATCCACCCCAGGCCACCCCAACAAGGCCACTGACGTCATGTCCTGGTGTCTGGAAGCCGTACGGGTCTGGATGGGGAGGAACAAACTTCAGCTCAATCCCTCGAAGACGAGTGGCTGTGGATGCCGGCTTCCCGGTACAGCCAGCTTACTCCATTGCTGACTATTGGGGGCAAGTCGTTGGCCCCCACAGAGAGGGTACGCAACTTAGGCATCCTCTTGGATGCATGTGTTCTGTTTCCCTTCCCCCAATACTCCCAGCAAAGAGTCCGTCAGAGGCCTTCCTTTTTTTCCCTTTTATTTACATAGATACATGTCCTGGCCACGTCTACCCACGGGCCTGCCAAGTTTCTGGAGATAACGAGGAAATTATAGATAAGGCCAGAATTACTCACGAATATATTCTTCCCTCCATGAAACGGTTAGCTCGCGCCAAATTCATTGCTTTGTCCGAGACAAAAAACCAGGAAGTCCCGCCTCCTATTTATAGTCTCTGCAGATGTCACTGCATGACAATTATGACTTGGCTTTGTCCCAACTCTTCCGCTGCTGCGCACGCCGATCAAGCCTTCGTAATCTTGCGTCCCTCCAAAACTGTTCTTGGGGCGTTGCCAAATCAGAAGAAGGCCGGGAGAATCAGGCCTTGCCGGCCCCTCCCTTTGAGTGGGTGCCAGGGAGGGAGAGGGCTCAAGAGAAGCAGGGCTTGCCAGGTCTTCTCCCTCATTTTCTGAATCATCTGAGTCCAGGAGTCTGGGTCCAGGAACCTGGGTCACAACACTATCCCTCACCGCAGGGCCCTTCCCCCGGGGCTGACGATCGGGATGCGGTCTGGCTGGGTTCTGCTCATGGAAGGCCTGCACCAGGTCAGAGGCATGAACGTCGGAGGCATCTACCCAGGAGAAATCAGTCCCGTATCCCTTCCACGCGATCAAATATTGGAAACGACCCTTTAGCCAGCGAGAGTCTCGTGCGCTGTGGACTTCAGATTCCTCCGACCCGTCCTCGGCGACAGTGACGGTGCTGTTGGGCACCGAAGGGGACTCGGTGTGGCCTCAGGAACCAGAAGGGACCGGTGAAAACGGGTGGATCCGCATGGATCGTGGCAGGGTCAGTCGGTAGGCTACCGGGTTGATGACTGCCTCGACAGGGAACGGGCCGATGAATCGGTGGTCCAACTTCTTTACCGGCGGTCGGACGGGAGGTGTTTGGTGAGAGCCACACCCGGTCTCCAACTGCCAGCGGGGCGTTGCCCGTCGGGAGCGGTCAGCGGACCGTTTGTAGTCCTCCTTTGCCCGATTCAGCTGCTGGCGTACCAACTGTTGGACCGCATGCAATTCCGTCAGGAAGGTCTGCGTTCGGGAACAGGAGAGTCGGTGGTGCCAGAGGGAAGAGCCGCGGATGGTACCCCACATTGGCAAAGAACGGGTCATCTGAGTAGAGGTGTGCTGAGAGTTGTTAAAAGCAAACTCCGCCAGAGACAGGTAGTCGGCCCAGTTGTCCTGTTGCTGGTTGATGAAGCAACGGAGATACTGTTCCAGTATACCGATGACCTTCTCTGTACCCCGCCGGTCTCCGGATGGTGCGATGACGACAGACATACCTGCACCTCCAACGCGCCATCAGGCTCTTCCAGAAGCGGGCTGTGAACTGAACTCATGGTCCGAAACCACCCTGTCCGGTAGACCATGGAGGCGGAAGATGTGCTGCAGAAAGAGACGGGCGTTTTGCGGCTGTGGGCAGTCCGCGGCATGGGATGAAGTGTGCCATCTTGGTGAGCATGTCCACCACCACCAGCACCGTGGTGAACCCAGAGGACGGCGGCAGGTCTGTCAGGAAATCCATAGAGATCGCCCCAGGGTCTGTCGGGTGTCGGCAAGGGTTGGAGGAGCCCGAGGCCCCGTGGCGGTCTTGGCTTGCCGGCACGGTACGCAGGATGTCACGTGAGGCATGTATATCATGCCGCACTGGGCCACCAAAAGGTCCGTGTCACCAGGTGGAGGGTCTTGAAGAACCCAAAATGTCCTGCTGCAGGGTTGTCGTGGTACTGGGTCATGACGAGGGCTCGGAGTGGTCCTGTGGGCACATATAATCGCCCCACTTGAGTAAGTCCTCCTCCAAGGTCCAAGGAGACGTGGGGCCCACCTCCGCCTCCTTTGCTGCGACCAGGCGTCCTGGCGCGCCTCTCGCACCTGGGCCCGCAGTCCACTGGCTCCGTGCTGCGGCCAAGGCTTCTGCCGCAGCACTGTCCGTGGAGGAAGGGGGTCCTTGGCGCAGAGGTACTTGGCTTCGGGACAGGGCATCCGCCTCCGGTTGTGACCGCTGGGAATGTAGGTCACGCGGAAGTTGAACCGGGCAAAAAACAACGACCACCGGATCTGCCGCTGGTTTAACTTTCGAGCTGTGGTGAGGTGCTCGAGATTCCGATGGTCCGTTCGGACCTCCACCTGATGTTGGGCCCCCTCCAGATGGTGTCGCCAAGCCTCGAATGCAGCCTTGATAGCCAGCAACTCTTTTTCCCAGATAGTGTAGTTGCGCTCGGAAGGGTTGAGTTTCCGGGAGTAGTAAGCGCGGGAAAGGTGTGCCGCCATTCGGCGCAGCCTGTAGCACCACCCCTCCCAGAGCCACATTGGACGCGTCCGTTTCCACCACAAAAGGCCGGAGCGGGTCGGGATGCCCCAGGACGGGTTCCGTGACGAAGGCTTTCTTGAGGGCTGTGAATGCTTCTTGCTGCGGGGACCCCACGGAATGCAACCTTCTTCCTGAGGAGCTGGGTAAGTGGAGCTGTCAGTGTGGCGAAGCCCGGGATGAAGGTCCGTAGTAGTTGGCGGCCCAGTAGGCGCTGAACATCCTTCACCCGACGAGGCTTCCCAGCTACACAAAGCTTCTACTTTACATGGGTCCATGGCTATGCCTCGGCGAGATGATATGCCCGAGGAATTCTATGGAAGTCCGGAAGAAGACGCATTTCTCCAGCCGCATTGAGTTGTTGCTCCATAAGCGTTGCAGAACCAGACTGACGGTCGAAGGTGGCTTCCTGGACCGGGAGTAAATCAGGATGTCGTCGAGGTAGATAACCACGAACCGATCCAACATGTCTCGGAACACGTCGTTCATGAAGTGCTGAAAAACGGCGGGAGCATTGGTCAACCCAAATGGCATGACAGTGTATTCGTAGTGTCCGTATCGGGTGCCGAATGCCGTCTTCCATTCGTCTCCTTCTCGTATCCGCACCAGGTTGTAGGCCCCCCGGAGATCGAGCTTGGTGAAGATCGTGGCCTCCCGCAACCTTTCCAGTAGCTCCGGGATGAGCGGCAGGGGGTAGCGATTCCGCACCGTAATGGCGTTTAGCCGGCGGTAATCACAGCATAGGCGCAAGTCCCCTGTCTTCTTCTTCACAAAGAGGACCGGGGCCGAGAGAGGGGACTTTGAAGGCCGGATGAACCCTCGGGCCAGGTTTTTGTCCAGGAAGTCCCTGAGGGCGGCCAACTCGGGCTCCGACATGGAATACAGGCGTCCCACAGGCAGTGGTGCGTTGGGCAGAAGGTCCACGGGGCAATCGTAGGGCCGATGCGGGGGTAGTCGGTCCGCCTCCTTCTCGCTGAACACGTCGGCGAAGTCCGTCAGCTCAGGAGGCAAGGTGATGGCAGCGGTGGGGACGTTCTGGCCGGCACAGGTGTGGCGGATGTGATCGACGCACTGCAGACTCGGGAAAGAGATGGCGTTCCGCGACCAGGCCACCTGAGGATCGTGGGTCCGAAGCCAGGCCCACCCAAGGACCAAGGGAAAATGAAGGTCCGCCGTGACATAAAACTGGATCGCCTCCTCATGGTCCCCAATAGCCAGGCGCAAAGGCTGGGTGGCGAATTTAATGGGGCCGGACACCAGTTCTCGTCCATCAATTGTCTCTACCCGCATCGGAGGGTCCACCGGAACCACGGGGACCGCAAACTGGGTCACAAAGGCCTGGTCCATAAAGTTTGTTGTGGCCCCTGAGTCCACCAGCGCATGCGCCTGGAGCCCGTCCGACTTGTTCCCCAACCATATCCGTGTGTCCAGAATCAGATGCCGAGGGGGCCCAGAGTCTACTTCTGCAACGTCCAGTGGGTGCTTAGTACGTGCCCGACCTAGGGTTTCCCCGAGGTCGGGCCTGCTCCGTTTCCCGATTGGTCACGCTGTGATTCGGGGACCGGCGTGCGTGCCCCACTTCGCTTTCTGGGGCAAGAAGCGGCGAAGTGGCCGGGCCCCCCACAGTACAGGCACAATCCCCCTTGGCGCCTCCGGTTCCGCTCCTGGGCTGTTAGGCGAGGTCTGGCCGCTCCCAACTCCATGGGCTCTTCCGCAGCGGTTACAAAACGTGGGGCGACCCTGGGTGCTGGTGGTGCGGGAAGTGGGGGTCCAGATGTCGACGGAGGGTCCCGGGGGGTGCGACGGGACGGTCGCCGTTGCAGACGGGCATCGAGGCGGAGACAAAGGGGCACCAAGTTGTCGAGGGTCCGCGCGCCCACGCGGGCCAGCTCGCCTTGCAATTCCTCTGAGAGTCCCTCCTGGAACGCGGCCCACCAGTGCTGCATCATTCCAGTCAGAGTCCTGGCACAAAAGACGAAATTCGCGATGTACTCCTGCAGGGGCGTTTCCCTTGACGGAGTTCCTTACGCCTGGTGGCCGTCAGCATTCGAACGGGTCCTCACACATGGTGCGAGGTGCTGCCAAAATGCTGTTGGTCCGCCAGCAGGGGCTGTCCTGGAGCAAGAGGGCGTGGCCCATCGAGCAGCCGAGCCGGAAAGAAGGTTAATCACGGGCCACCTTAGCCCGGTCGTCTGGGAAATCCTCTGGCCTCATAGCCATGTAGAGCTGGCACTGTCCCAAGAAGGTTGGGAACATCTCAGGCTGCCCAGAAAACTTATCCGGCACGGTTATCGGGCACTTGCGACGAGGAGGAGGAGTGGGAGGATGGGGGGGGGCTGCAGGCACATTCCTGGCAGCAAGTTGGCCTGCCAAGTGAGCCACTTGCTGCTGGAGCTGTTGATTAGCCGCTTGTAGCTGCTCTAACTGCTGCTGTACCTGCTGCTGGTCCATCTTTGGTGGAAGATGTTTTAGTCAGGTCTCGGACAAACTGTTCTGTTTCCCTTCCCCCAATACTCCCAGCAAAGAGTCCGTCAGAGGCCTTCCTTTTTTTCCCTTTTATTTACATAGATACATGTCCTGGCCACGTCTACCCACGGGCCTGCCAAGTTTCTGGAGATAACGAGGAAATTATAGATAAGGCCAGAATTACTCACGAATATATTCTTCCCTCCATGAAACGGTTAGCTCGCGCCAAATTCATTGCTTTGTCCGAGACAAAAAACCAGGAAGTCCCGCCTCCTATTTATAGTCTCTGCAGATGTCACTGCATGACAATTATGACTTGGCTTTGTCCCAACTCTTCCGCTGCTGCGCACACCGATCAAGCCTTCGTAATCTTGCGTCCCTCCAAAACTGTTCTTGGGGCGTTGCCAAATCAGAAGAAGGCCCGGGAGAATCAGGCCTTGCCGGCCCCTCCCTTTGAGTGGGTGCCAGGGAGGGAGAGGGCTCAAGAGAAGCAGGGCTTGCCAGGTCTTCTCCCTCATTTTCTGAATCATCTGAGTCCAGGAGTCTGGGTCCAGGAACCTGGGTCACAACAGCATGGCTGTCTCTTGAAGATCATTTGACGGCCGTCGCCAGGGGGGCTTTTTACCAGGTTCACCTGATCCGCCAGTTGCGTCCCTTTCTGGACCGGGTTTCTCTGCGCACAGTCACCCATGCCCTCGTTACATCTCGCCTGGACTACTGCAATGCTCTCTACATGGGGCTCCCCTTGAAGAGCATCTGGAAGCTCCAAATGGTCCAGAATACAGCCGCGCGGGTGATAGAGGGAGCACCTCGTGGCTCCCATATAACACCTCTCCTGTGCTGGCTGCACTGGCTTCCGGTGGTTTTTCGGGTGCAATTCAAGGTGTTGATTACCACGTTTAAAGCGCTCCATGGCTTAGGACCGGGCTATTTACGGGACCGCCTACTGCCACAAACAGCCTCCCACCGACCTGTGCGCTCCCACAGGGAGGGCCTCCTTGGGGTGCCGTCGGTGAAACAATGTCGACTGGCGACCCCCAGGGGTAGGGCCTTCTCTGTGGGGGCTCCTGCCCTCTGGAACGAGCTGCCTCCGGGGCTTCGCCAACTCCAACTTCCGCCGTGAGCTGAAGAGACTCTTTTATTGCATCGAGCTGGGCTAGCCTGATTAAGTAATTTTAAATGGAGTTTTAGTTTTTTGTATTATTTAGTTTTTTAATATTTTTGGCCACTATTTACATAAATTTTTAGTCTGTTTTTAACGTGTATTTATTGTATCCTTTAAATTGGCTGTTAACCGCCCTGAGTCCTTCGGAGAACAGCGGTATACAAATGCAATCAATAAAATAAATAAATAAATATAAAATAATAAAATAAATAAAATAAAATAAAATAAAATACTGGCCGCTGCATTTTGCACCAACTGGAGCTTCCGTAGAGCGTGTTCCAATAGTCAAGAATGGAAGTGACTAGGGCATGAGTGACTGAGTAGGGATTGTCAGCCCAGGAAGGGGTGTAACTGGTGCCCAACCCGTCGTTGCGCAAAGGCCCTCCTGGACACAACCGCCACCTGCTCTTCAAGCAGGAGTCGTGAGTCTAAAAGAAAACCCAATTCACACAGGGTCTGTTTGGGTAGTGCCATCCCATCCAAGACCAGAGGTGGCAATTCTCCCTTGGCCAACAAACCCCAAACCCAGAGCCACTCGGTCTTGCCAGGCCTTAGTTTCAACCCGTTGCTCCCCATCCAGCTCCTAACAGCCTCCAGGCACTGCAAGAGGGAGGACACAGCATCATTTAACCCACCATGAGCCGAGACATACAGCAAGATATCTCAGTCCATGCTGGCAGATGATCTTACAAAGCAGTTTCATATCAATATTGAAGAGGAGCGGAGAGAATACCGAGCCCCGCGGAACCCCGCAAAGCAGTGGACAAGGGCTGAATCTCTCCCCTCCTATCAACACTGACTGAGAGCAGCTGCAGAGGAAGGAAGTGGGCCAGAATAGCACAAGGCCTGCCACTCCCATCCCCCGAAGCCGTCCCAGGAGAGTACCATGCATGCATCCTCCCTAGGATCCTGCCCTGTCTACTTCCTCAGGAGCAACAGGGTGAAACCATTCCCAGATAATAAAGGGGCTTCGACTGGACAAGGAACTACGCCAGTATCCAACTGGGAACAAAGTCAAGCAATTTTATCTTTCAAAAAAAGCACCAATTCCTCGGCAGGCCCCTTCAGGTGGAGCACAATCTCCCCCTTCCCCAGGAGGAGGAGGCTCACCTAAAGAGGGTCCCTGGGCGATTATCTGAAGATGCAATTTGTCGGGAGAACTATAAATAGGGGGAGGTATCGTGTAGAAAAGAAGAGAGAGCGAAGGTAAGACAGATGGGTTATCATAGGATCTTCAATTACCTCCTGAGGTGTCCTGACTTTGATCCTCCCAAGGGATCCTCCTAAAAAATAGCTCCTGAGGGGAGTTTGATGGTTTCTTCTTTCCCTCAGGATCTCTGTTCTCCACAGTGCAGCACTTACAATACGAGGAAGGAAGGAAAAGCAGAATTAAAATATATCACACGACGTAAAGTGGATTCCTATATTCGGAACACAACCTCAAAGCCCCCAATATCCATCAGAGTGTTTGAGTGAGAAAACAATGAAACAATGTCCTACAAGAATAGGTGGGACGTTGCCACCTATTATGAATGTCAGAGAGGTTTGGGAAGGAGGGGTGAAGTATTCAAACACATTCTCTATTGTCTTTTGAGCTCCCTAAAGTGTCTCACCTGCATCTCGACCTGCTCCTTCTGCTCCTCCGCCTGGTTCAAGAGGAAGCCTTCCACCAGGGCCACCGCCTGGGAGCTGGTCTCTGCTCCACACTCCCGCACCCAGCTCTCCATCTCTGGGGGCAGAAGAGCCAGGAACTGCTCCAGAACAACTAAGTCCAGCATCTGGGCTTTGGTGTGCTTTTCTGATCTCAGCCATCGCCTGCAAAAGTCATGGAGTCGGCTGCAAAGTCCTCGGGGACCCTCAGCCTCCCGATATTGGATGAAGCTCCAGGGCTGAACTTCTGAAGGGAGGATGGTTTCCTTCTCCAGGATCTTCTGCCCAGTCCTTGTCCAGAGCTTCCCAGGCTGAGCAGCTGAAGGGCCTTTTCCGGCTCCCTCCTTTCCCAAAGGTTGTGTCTCCATCCTTTCTCTCTCCTGCAGAGCAACTCCAAATGGCTCCAAGGACTCTTCTGGGTCTCCAGATGCCTTTTCCTTCACAGGAGCATTTCTGGCGCCTCAGGACTCTGATCCCTCCAAGTTATTTATTTTTTCCCAGCAAGAGAAAAGTTTGCCTTGCAAAGATTTCAAATGGCTTCAAGTTTCTGTATCTGAGATGGGAAGAAAAATAATTAGAAAGAATTAAAAAGTGGAATTCAGCCACTGAACAACCTTCACCCAACCTGCCTGGAGCCCCGAGCGGCTCATCCCAGCGCAGGGCCGGGAAGGAGGCAGCTGGAGAGGCCGCCCCGCTTCTCTCCCCCTCCTGAGACAGGACGGGGCCCTCGGGGAGCCTGGTGCGAATCCTGCCTCCTCCTCGCCCGGCTTCTCTCCTCTCCTGCTGGGCCTCCGCAAGGCCGACCCTCCCCTCCCCCCACTCGGGCTCTTCGCATGGAGAGGGCGGCTGGGGAGCATGGGACCCGGGGTTGAAGCCGGAGGAGGGCCGGGCACGGTTCTCTTCTTCCTCCGCCTCCCTTTGCCCGGGAAGAGCCCCCAACTCACCCGGAGAACGTCTGGATCTCCCCCCGCCAGACTCTCCCGCAGCCTCTCCGTCTCTTGCGGAGCCCCAGGGGTTAAGGAGAGCGAGTGCGGCGTCCTAAAGCGGCAAGCTTTTGTGACGTCACTTCCTTCCTAGTCTCCTCTGGAAAGGCAGTTGTGACGTTTACCCTCCAGTGGACCAATGGGGAAGCGCATGACGTTACCGTCTCGTAGGAGAGGACGCCCCCTGGTGGATTAGGGGCAAAGTTCCAGGATTGTAGAAAGGGCGGGAAAGAGGAGCGCGTCTGAGGGGAAGGGAGAGGGCGGGAATGATGGGCTTGGGAGTAGGGGAAAAGGCCTCTCTCCATGGCTCTCTGGCAGACAAAAGACTTCGACGTTTCCAGAGGCTGCGCTTTCTCGATCTTCTTCTCTTTCCTGTCCAGGAACCGTTTGTGGAGATGGAGAAAAATAACTTTGGAGTATTTGAACTCACTTCCCTCAAGAAGAACCGCCCTAAAAGCTGGGCAGAGATTAGAGAAGGCCTCAAAACGGCCCAAATCCTGTCAGAAACAGCCGGTCAGTCAGAAGAGAAGGACCAGGAGGCTCTCTGGGAAACACAGCTTGTGTCTTGCGGTTGTTGAGAACTTTGGTCTTAAGTGAAGGAAGATGGAACACAAGCAGGGAAGCCACAATCTGGAAAAATGGAGATTTCTGTCAATTTTTATTTTTTAATTCAATACATACAACTGCCTTTCTCAAATCGTGACGCTCAGCCTCACAACGGAGCACCCTGGGCGATCCGTTTCCTGTGCCTGCTGAATGACGCTGAAGAAAAAGAACAGTCAGAGTGGGCAGAAGACGAGGACCAGGAACCTCTCTTGGAACTTGTGTGTCTTGTGATTGTTGCAAATTGCAGCATGAAGTTAAGAAAGCTAAACCATTTGTCTGAAGTTGTGTAGAGTTTTGCACCTCCGGCCCACTCCCTGCAAGCCAGGTGCCAGCTGTTCTAAGAAAGTTGTTTGTTTTTATGGACTAAGTTTCCTACTACCTACTTGGGCTTGGGTCACAACAGGAAGCATCGAAAAAGGAAAATTGAGCATAGAGGCTACAGTATTCCTTAAAAAAAATAAGGATATTCAGATAGTCCTAGACTTACAACAGTTCATTCAGTGACCATTCGAAGTTATAACAGAATTGAAAATCTCGGCTTATGACTGTTGTTCACACTTGCAACCGTTGCAGTATCTTCATGGTCACGTGATCAAAATTCAGTCGCTTGGCAGCTGACTCGTATTTAAGACAGTCGCAGTGCCCCAGGTCACGTGATCCCCTTTTGCAACCTTCTCGCAAGCAAAATCAATGGGGAAACCAGATTCACTTAACAACCGTGTTACTAATAACCTCTGTGATTCACTTAAAAACCCTGGCAAGAAAAGTCATAAAATGGGGCAAAACTCACTTAACAAATGTTTCACATAACAACAGAGATGTTGAGCTCAATTGCGGTCCCAAGTCCAGGACTACATCTACATAGTTGGGCGTGTAGCAATTTTTGTTCATGGGGTTTTTATATTTCTTTCAATTCTATTTCCCTTTACAGAACAGAACAGAACAGAATGTCAGGGTTTCAAGTAACACTCCCAGTGAAAGAAAACTCTTGAGGCTTGGATTTCCTCAAAGTCACATTTTATTATTTATTTTATTTATTTATTTAATCAAATTTTTATACCCCCCTTCTCCCCAAGGACTCAGGGCGGTTTACAGCCAAATAAAAACAAAACAAACATAATAAATACAGAATAAAATACTATTTTAAAAACTTATTCAATTTGGCCCAAGTTAAAATCTTTAAAAGAATAAAACCCACTAAAATTAAAACCAGATAAAAACTAAAAACCCTATGCCAGTCCTGCACGGATGAATAAATATGTCTTCAGCTCGCGGCGAAAGGTTCGAAGGTCCGGAAGTTGGCGAAGTCCTGGGGGAAGTTCATTCCAGAGGGTGGGAGCCCCACAGAGAAGGCCCTACTCTTGTTTCGCGGACGGCACCCTGAGGAGTCCCTCTCTGTGGGAGCACACGGGTCGGTGAGAGGCAATCGGTAGCAGTAGGCGGTCCCGTAAGTAACCCGGTCCTAAGCCATGGAGCGCTTTAAAGGTAGTAACCAGCACCTTGACGTGCACCCAGAAGACCACAGGTAGCCAGTGCAGCCTGCGCAGGAGTGGTGTCACATGGGAGCCACAAGTGGCTCCCTCTATCACCCGCGCAGCTGCATTCTGAACCAACTGGAGCTTCCGGGTGCTCTTCAAGGGGAGCCCCATGTAAAGAGCATTGCAGTAATCCAAGCGAGAGGTAACAAGAGCATGAGTGACCGTGCATAGGGCATCCCGGTCAAGGAAGGGGCGCAACTGGCGAATCAGGGAAACCTGATAAAAAGCTCTCCTGGATACGGTTGTCAGATGGTCTTCGAAAGACAACCGCCCATCCAGGAGAACGCCCAAGTTGCGCACCCTTTCCATCGGGGCCAATGACTCGCCCCCAACAGTCAGCCGCAACTGCAGCTGACTGTACTGGGGTGCCGGCATCCACAGCCACTCCGTCTTGGAGGGATTGAGCTTGAGCCTGTTTCTCCCCATCCAGACCCATACGGCTTCCAGACACCGGGACAGTATCTCGATAGCTTCGTTGGGGTGGCCTGGGGTGGAAAAGTACAGCTGCGTATCATCAGCGTACAGTTGGTACCTCATCCCAAAACCACTGATGATCTCACACAACGGCTTCATATAGATGTTGAACAGGAGAGGCGAGAGAATCAACCCCTGCAGCACCCCACAAGTGAGGCGCCTTGGGGTCGATCTCTGCCCCCCTGCCAACACCCTCTGCGACCAGTCAGAGAGATAGGAGAACCACCAATAAACGGTGCCTCCCACTCCCAAACTCTCCAGCCGGTGCAGCAGGATACCATGGTCGATGGTATCAAAAGCCGCTGAGAGGTCTAATAGGACCAGGGCAGAGGAATAACTCCTATCCCTGGCCCTCCAGAGATCATCCACCAATGCGACCAAAGCCGTCTCCGCACTGTATCCGGGCCGAAAGCCAGACTGGAACAGGTCTAGATAGTTTCATCCAGGTATTGGGGTAATTGACGTGCCACCACACTCTCTACAACCAATGTCATATTGGCACATCTGGGGAAACCTGAATCTGAAAGCTTTCAGGGTTTCCCCACCCAAAGGAAGTTCAAGTCCCTGCCCAACACCCACAAGACCATCACATGGTCCAATTACAGCATAGTCCCAACTGGACAGGTATCCTAGTTCTAGCCACCCAGGTGCAGGGCAAGATGGCCTTGACTTTCTTTGAAAGGAATGTTGTTATGACTATGTATCACCCATGCTCCATACAATCCCCCCTCCGTTTCCCATAAAAGGAAATGTAGCAGGCCTGAAGGCATGACAGAAACGGCGTCCAGGTCTAAAAGGCCACCCCCCATCCCCCAGACAGAAAAGCATTTCAGAAAAGCTAATTTTCAGGTTTTCTGAGCTCACCAGAAGTACGGAAACAGGCTGTTTCCTGCCTCCAAAGGGCCTGGGTGGGAGGGGGGGAAAGCCCATTTTTCTCTCTCACCTGGCTCCAGGGCCTCTCTAGCAGTCTGGGGAGTGCGAACCCCCCCTCCCAAGAGGTCTTCCGGAGGCCAAAAACAGCCCATTTGACAACTTCCGGTCCCACCAGAAGTTGTCAAATAGGCCATTTCTGGCATTCAGAGGACCTCTTGGGGAGAGGAAGCCCTTTTTGCCCTCCCCAGACTCCTAGAGAGGACCTGGAGGCTGGGGACAGCAAAAAACAGGCTTTCCGGTCCCACCGGAAGTTGTCAAATGGGCTGTTTTCAGCCTCCCAGGGAGGCCCTGGAGCCAGGTGAGAAAGAAAAACGGGCCTAATGGGCCATCACATGCCAGAAACCGAGGGGGATTGTGCCGGATGCATAGAATTATGACTGTGGGCATGCATGTGTGTGTCCCCCCCCCGCCCAGCATGCAATGGCAAAAAGGTTAGTCATCAGTGGTCTAGACCAGGGGTACCCAACATTTTGGATCTCAGGGACCATCAAGTTCATAATTTTAAATCCAATGGACCACTAATATGAATCCAAAGCACTGCTTGCTGAAGAGCCTGGACTCCCAGTGATGGGATGGGGTACTTCAGGCTGTCAGCCTGCCCCAGATCAGTGTTTGAGAAAATAAAAACCCAACTTCATCATGTTGAAGAATTTGGTAATCTTTATCATACAAGTCTGGATGCGGTGAAAGCAAAGCTGGAACTGGAAGTAAATCAAAACCCCAGAGTCATATTCTCTCCTGAACCCTCCCCCTACTAGAGGTCATACAATAATAATGCCTTCTTTCTCCTCAGCCACGTGTAGTTTCACTTCCGATATTCTCCCTCTGTCAATCTTCCGAATGGAATGTGGAATCAGCAGCTGCCGTTACATTCACGCGCCAACACAATTCAAACCTCTGGTTTTGAAAATGGCATTTCCTCTCTCCCCCACATACAATGTCAGCCGATGCTGGGAACAGTGAAAACCTCCCCCCCTTTTCCATAAAGCATGTAAGACAATCAGTAGAGCAAACTTTTAACAAGGTAATAAAATAGTCAGATAATCGAGTAGGAGAAATACACTAAATTAAAGCGGAGGCTGACATTCGGCCCTCCTTGGAAAGAAGGACGTTAGTCCTGGAAAAGAAAAAGAAAAGTTAGGGTTTATCAGGATATTTGTTATAAAATAGTGCTATATCTTCTTTATTAACCCATTCAGCTTGTGATAGAGAGAAGTGTTTCCATGCTACCAAATATTGGATTTTATTTCTATGTTTTCTAGAGTCTAGAATTTCTTTAATTTCAAAATGTTCTTCTCCGTTGATGAGGATAGGTACAGGGGGCTTAGTAGGATTTGGTCTAAAGGGGGATATGTGCTCAGGTTTGAGCAAATTAACGTGGAAAACCGGGTGAATTCTTTTGAGAGATTTAGGTAGTTCCAGTTGGACCGTTACCGGATTTATGATTTTCACAATGGGGAATGGGCCCACATATTTTGGTCCAAGTTTTTTTGATTTTTGAGTTGTTTGTAAATACTTAGTAGATAAGAAAACTTTATCTCCTACTTGGAACTTTTTCTCAGGAGCTCTCTTTTTATCTGCTTGTTTTTTGTGTGAGTGATGAGCATCATCAATTGCTTTTCGTGTAATCTTCCATGTACTTTGCAATTGTTCTATCCATTCAGCCAAGGACGGAATCAATGGTGTTTGTTCAGGGAGTTCGGGAATGGGGACAAATTCTTGACCAGAGGCAATTTTAAATGGGGTGAATCCAGTGCTGCTATGAACAGAATTATTGTAAGCTACTTCCGCAAATGGTAATAAGTCTGCCCAATTATCTTGTTGATAGTTAATGTAACATCGTAAGTATTGTTCCAGTACTGAGTTCGAGCATTCACAGCCGCCATTAGTTTGAGGATGATGGGAGGAGCTCAAACCTTGGGTGGAGCCTATCAACCGCAAAAATTCTCTCCAAAACTTAGAAGTGAATTGCACTCCTCTGTCTGAGATTATTCGTTTAGGAACCCCATGGAGTCTGTAGATGTGTTGGACAAACAGTTTTGCCAATGTTTTTGAAGAAGGAATTTTGGAACATGGGATAAAGTGCACTTGTTTAGAGAACAGGTCAGTAACCACCCAGATTACTGTATTTCCTCCACTTTCAGGTAATTCTACTATGAAATCCATGGATATTTCTTTCCATGGGGCTTCTGGCCGGGCTACTGTTTGCGGCAACCCAGGAGGCTTCCCTGGTGGTCGTTTAGATGATGCACAAACAGGACAGCTTGCTATATAGGATTCAATGTCTTTTTTAAGACCTGGCCACCAAAACTGTCTTTTCAGGAGGTGTAAGGTTTTGACGAATCCAAAATGGCCAGCCATTTTAGCATCATGACAACGTAAAAGTATGACCTCTCTTAGAGATGCAGGCATGTACAACTTTGCTCCTACCCAAGCTAGTCCATCGCGAAGAGTGCACTTGTGAGAATGGGCTAAGAACCAGTCATCCTTGTTTAAGGCTTCCTTGAGGGAATTGGTGAGGTCGTCTGGTAACATCGGATCGGTATGAGCTTGGGTACGAGTAATCGCCGGGGCTGCTAGCTGTTGCACTGGGAGTATAGGTCGTGCTACTTCCTTGCGAGTACTGTTGTACTGAGGTAAACGGGAAAGGGCGTCCGCAAGGAAGTTCTTTCCCCCAGGGATGTAGCGCAAGACAAAATTAAAGCGGTTAAAGTATTGGGTCCATCGAGCTTGTTTTGGTGATAGCTTCCTGGGAGTTTTCAGGGCTTCTAAGTTTTTATGATCAGTCCATACTTCAAAAGGGTGTTTGGCCCCCTCTAAGAATTGTCTCCATGTTTGGAGAGCCCAGTGCACTGCAAAAGCCTCCTTTTCCCAGATGGCCCATCTCTGTTCTGTTTCAGTGAGTTTACGTGTAAGCACATGGTTGTAGCTCACCTTTAGCATTGGTTTGGAGTAAAACTGCTCCGACTGCTACGTCGCTAGCATCAGCTTGAACCACGAATGAGGATTCCATGTCAGGGTGCTTGAGAACAGGCTCGGCGGCGAACAATCGCTTCAACTTCTCAAAAGCGGCCTGACACTCCATTGACCACTTCAGTGGTAAGGATGGTTTGGGTTTAGTAT
Source organism: Ahaetulla prasina (assembly GCF_028640845.1). Taxonomy (NCBI): domain Eukaryota; kingdom Metazoa; phylum Chordata; class Lepidosauria; order Squamata; family Colubridae; genus Ahaetulla; species Ahaetulla prasina. The sequence continues at coordinate 3,109,450 of NC_080540.1, read as the reverse complement.
TTCCTCTTGTTTTGAGGAGATTGGTGATTGGCAGGGCAATGTCAGCAAAAGAGGGAATGAATTGACGATAAAAATTAGCAAATCTCAGAAAGCTCTGTAATTGTTTGCGGGTGCGAGGAGGTGCCCACTCTAGTACTGCTCGGACTTTGGCAGGGTCCATCTCCAAGCCGTCAGAGGAAATAAGGTATCCCAGATAGTCGATTTTTGATTGGTGGAATTCACATTTTGACAATTTTGCATAAAGTTCAGCGGCCAGCAATTTTTTAAGTACTGCTCTTACTAGCTCCACATGCTCCTCCATGGTTTCAGTGTAGATAAGTATGTCATTAAGATAAACAAGAACCCCTTTGAACAAGTGTTCATGGAGAACCTCATTTATTAGTTGCATGAAAACTGCTGGGGCCCCTTGCAACCCAAATGGTAAGACTCGGAATTGAAAGCAACCAAGGGGACAATTGAACGCCGTTTTCCATTCATCCCCTTCCTTTATGCGTACTCTGTAATACGCTTCTCGTAAGTCCAGTTTAGTAAAGAACTTTCCGTTGGCCAAGTGGGCGAGCATGTCTTTCATAAGAGGCATGGGGTATACATTTTCTACGCACACACAGTTCAGATTTCTATAGTCAACTAATAAGCGAAAGGTGCCATCTTTCTTTTCCCGGAACATGACTGGGGCTGCAACTTGAGGCCTAGCCGGTTGAATGAATCCTCGTTCTAAATTTTTATCTATGAAGTTCCGTAATTCCCCTAATTCTTTTTGGGTCATGGGGTAAGATTTCGGTTTCGGGAGTTTCACTCCTGGTAGAATGTCTATTGCACAGTCTGTGGGCCTATGGGGAGGCAGTACGTCAGAGGCCTTTTCACTAAAAACCTCTCGTAGGTCCCAGTACTCTTTAGGAATTTTTTCCTCCCCCTCTAGGCGCTCAACCATCGCCCCTAGTTTCTCAGGGCAATCAGGATCAGGGGTTTTTAAAATTATGTTCTTCTTCTGTAGTGCCTTTGTGTGGAGTCGCACCACCCCTGTTCTCCAGTTTATTTTAGGGTTCCATTTTCGGAGCCACGAGAGACCCAGCACAAGAGGTTGGTCCATCCCTGGAGCAACTATGAAATTTATGACTTCTTTATGGTCATCTATGGTCATCTCTATGGGCTCTGTCACAAAGTGGGCTGGGCCTCCCCCCGCTATCGATCCATCTAGTTGGCAGAAGGCTATGGGCCTGCTTAATGTTTTTAGTCTTAGTTCCATTCTCTCCACCACCTCGGGGCTTAAGATACATCGGGTACATCCAGAGTCTAAGAGGGCTAGCATTTCCCCTTGCATTCCTGAGGATGGGATATGCAGTTGTACAGGAACGGTAAGGGGCCCCCCTTTCCAACTCACCAAGAGGTCCTCATCCAATTCCGAAGATGGCTCGGTGTCATCTGACCCGGTCGGAGTCCCAAGTTCCTTCTCGATGGGAGGAGCGTACTTTGCGTCATCTGTTCCCCTCTTTGCGATCTCTCACGATTTTGGTTCCGCCTGCGCCGTTGGTTTTTTGCCACTAGGGGTCGCCTTTGGCGGCAGCTTTGCCCGACAATCAGCGGCTTGGTGGCCTTCTTTTCCACATCTGAAACAGCCTGTGGGTTTCTTCTTTCCACTCTCCACTGCAACAGAATCCTTGGTTGGTTCTCTGGAATTGAGGTTGGGTTTGCCTCCAGCTACGATCGCTTCGCAGGCGGTCCTTGGCTAGGTCTATCTCCATTTCTGCTGCCAGGGTGTACCAGCCATGCAGGGTAGTTGGGGATGCTCGGGCTCTACATAATTTATATAATTCTCCGTTTAGGCCGTCTTTGTATAAGTCCAAAAGAGCCACTTCCGACCACCCTCTCATGAGAGGTACCAGATCGCTGAACTCTTGGTTGTAGTCGGTCACTGGTCTCCTCCCTTGTCTGATGGACCTCATGCGAATCTTGGCCTTTTGTTCTGCCAAGGGGTCCTCAAATCTCATTCTCAGGGCGGCCATAAAATGATGGTAGTTTCTTAGGAGAGGGGAATCCTCTTGGTATAAAGTCACGTACCAGGAAGCCGCCCTACCACTCAAGACTTGAGTCACGCTTCTTACTCTAGAGGCTTCTGACAGATAATCTTCCCCCCATTCTTGCATGTGGCTATCCACCACAGCCTGGAATAAGCCTAATTCTTTGGGGTCCCCATCAAACTTTCTGGGAATTGGTGGAATTTTAGGTTTTTTTCTTCTGCGAGGCAACATTTGTGCAGTGGGGACCCCCTGACCCGTGGCCATATCTGCAGCTCCTGGAGAATGCAGCTCAGGCTCTCGGTATTCCTGAAGCTCTCTGGTGTATGCTGCATCACCGGTGGCCATTGAAATTTCTGTTTCCACCTCTTCCCTCTCCCCCCAGGGCGTTTGGGTGGGGTTTTCATACCTTTCACGATATCTCTGTCGCTCTTTCGCCTCACGATACAGTCTCACAGCTTCTGCAATCTGTAACTGATCTTTGATTTGCTGCTCTTGTTGCCAAGCAGGGAGTTTTCTTTGTTGTTTACGTCTAGTAACTCCCGATTGTGGTTCCCCTGGGTCTGGAAAGCTTTTAAAATCCAGTTTGGCTTTCTCCTGTTTTTCCTCTATTTGTAATTTCTCCAGCCACTCTGCAGAAATTCCTGAGTATTTGGGAGGGCCTGATGTGGCTGCCAAAGCTGCTTCTGACTCCTCCAGCTCATCTTCTGAGATTGGCTTTATTCCCAGAAAGATTTTTTTATCACCTTGTCTGCGATGGTCCTGGGATGAGATGTCTGCCAGCTGTTCCTCATCAGGTTCGTATTCATGCTCCGACATCGTTATGGGAAAAAAAATTTCAGTCCCCTCGGTTGTGATCCGGGATGACTGATTTTGCGTGAGTTCCAGCTTAATGTCAGCCTGCCCCAGATCAGTGTTTGAGAAAATAAAAACCCAACTTCATCATGTTGAAGAATTTGGTAATCTTTATCATACAAGTCTGGATGCGGTGAAAGCAAAGCTGGAACTGGAAGTAAATCAAAACCCCAGAGTCATATTCTCTCCTGAACCCTCCCCCTACTAGAGGTCATACAATAATAGTCCAATGCCTTCTTTCTCCTCAGCCACGTGTAGTTTCACTTCCGATATTCTCCCTCTGTCAATCTTCCGAATGGAATGTGGAATCAGCAGCTGCCGTTACATTCACGCGCCAACACAATTCAAACCTCTGGTTTTGAAAATGGCATTTCCCCTCTCCCCCACATACAATGTCAGCCGACACTGGGAACAGTGAAAACCTCCCCCCCTTCTCCATAAAGCATGTAAGACAATCAGTAGAGCAAACTTTTAACAAGGTAATAAAATAGTCAGATAATTGAGTAGGAGAAATACACTAAATTAAAGCGGAGGCTGACACAGGCACTGTCCATTCTCTCTCTTTCTCTTTCTCCCCACCACCCCTCTCTCTCCCCATTTTCCCTCTCTCTCCCATTCTTTGTATCTCATTCTCTCTCATTCTGATTCTGTCTCTCTCTCATTCTCTTTCTCATTCTCTTTCATTCTGTCTTTTTCTCTATTTCATTTTGTGCGGCATCAGCATTCCACCTTGGTATATTTGCACCAGCCAGTGGAGCAAAGCGGCCCTTGTCTCCTGCCGCTTGGGACTCAGAGCTGTAAATGGCATCTGATCAGGGGAACAGCCAGATTTTGCTCCCCATTGTGGATGCCAGACCGGTACCCTGCAAGGTCTCATCTCTCCAAGTGGCCAAAGTTTCCCACGCTGTTTCACCAAGCTTGCAGGGGGCCGATCTGGCATCCACAATAGAGAGCAAAATCTGGCTGCTCCCCAGACCAGTCGCCATTTACAGCTCCAAGTCTCAAGCGGCAGGAGGCGAGGGCTGCTTTGCGCCACCAGCTGGGCAAATATACAGAGGCGGAATGCTGATGCTGCGCAAGTGCAAGTAGTGCTTCGCTCCCACAGCTTCCAGCCATGGCAATCGCTGCTTTGGCCCACTTGCGCCACAGTTCCTCCACAGGGTGCACCGGCAAAAATACGAAGATTTCTCCACAGACCACCAAAATTTTCTCGCGGACCACCGGTTGGTGACTGCTGGTCTAGACCATTTCAGGATCTACTGATCTTCCTATAGGATCTATTTCAGTCAAGTGACTATCCAGTCTCTTCTTAAAAACATCCAGGATGAAGCAACCACAATGTCTGAAGGAAAGCTGTTCCACTGGTTAAATGTCTTTACTGTAAGGAAGATCCTTGTTAATTCAAAATTGCTTCTCTCGATTATTTTGAATGCATTGTTTCTTGTCCTACCCTCTGGCGTTTTGGAAAATAAACTGACCCCCTCCTCTTTGTGGCAGCCTCTCAAGGACTGGATGGGGAGGAACAGGCTCCAACTCAGCCCTACCAAGACAGAGTGGCTGTGGGTTCCGGCGTCCCGGTACAGTCAGCTTACGTCTTCACTGACTGTGGGGGTGAAGTTCTGACCCCCAGGGGAAGGGTGCGCAACTTGGGCGTTCTCCTGGATGTTCTCCTGGACGATCGGCTGTCTTTAGAAGAACATTTGACGGCCGCCGCCAGGGGAACATTCTATCAGGTTCGGTTGATGCGCCAGTTGCGCCCCTTTCTTGACCGGGACTCCTTACGCACGGTCACTCACGCCCTCGTTACCTCTCGCCTGGACTATTGCAATGCTCTCTACATGGGGCTCCCCTTGAAGAGCACCGGGAGGCTCCAGCTAATCCAGAATGCGGCTGCGCGGGTAATTGTGGGAGCATCACGTTGTGCAGTGCGCAGCCTGCACTGGCTGCCGGTAGCCTTCTGGGTGCAATTTCAAGGTGCTAGTGCTCACCTTAAAGCGCTCCATGGCTTAGGACCGGGCTATTTACGAGACCACCTTCTGCCACCGATAGCCTCCCAACGACCTGTGTGCTCCCACAGAGCGGGCCTGCTCCGCTTCTTCTTCTTCTTCTTCTTCTTCTTCTTCTTCTCTTCTTCTTCTTCTTCTTCTTCGAAGGACTCAGGGCGTGTACAGGCAGAATAAAACCAACAAAAACAATATACAATATACAAAATTAAAATCAGTTAAAACTTATTAAATGAGCCTGAAAATTTAAGAAATTTACCATAAAACCAATAACCCCATTAAAATTGCTAAAATTTAAGTTTAAAATTTCATTCAAGCCAGCCAGCGAATAAAAAGATATGTTTTCAGTTCGCGACGGAATGTCCGAAGGTCAGATATCTGGCGTAAGCCGGGGAGTTCGTTCCAGAGTGTGGGGCCCCCACAGAGAAGGCCCGTCCTGGGGCCACCAGCCGACATTGTTTGGC